>NW_021163444.1:0-63816 GCF_004324835.1 Dendronephthya gigantea
GAGCCTGCTGCCTCTGCGACAGTTTTGAAAGAAATATATTTAATGTGGTCTGAGCCTATATATGTCAAGAAGGAAACCGGGCCACTATAGCCCAAATTGTTTATCGTCTCTCTCAAATACTGAAACATCATAAAAATCTTTAGCAATAGACTACACATCTTTTGTGTTTTTTTTTCATAGCAGTCCAATTGTCATGTAAACTGCCACTATACTGATGTGTTTTAAGGTGCGAAAAATGTTTATCGTCTCTTTCAAATAAACATTATAAAAATCTATAGTCATAGACTACACATCTTTTGTGTTTTTTTTCATGGCAGTCCAATTGTTTTAATATAAAATCTATACACTCCAGGCTATATATATAGCAACAAAATAATATTTCAAAATTTATATTGACTATATTTATATGTGAAAAATTCGTTATTATACAGAACTGGAACAAATGTAGATACGTTCCAATGTAACCAGGGAGCAGCGTGGCAGCGTCTTCAAACAACTTAGCATCAAATGTGGTATAAAAACTGCCTACAATAGACAAAACACTTCTCGACGTTTCGACCTGAGGGCCTTCGTCAGGAGAGTTAGTAACTCCCTTACTAGCTCTTACTAACTCCTTACTAGCTCTCCTGACAAAGGCCCTCAGGTCGAAACGTCGAGATGTGTTTTGTCTTTATGAAACAAATGTATAGTTTAACTGCCGGAATATTTTTAGACGAATTCCAAATGGCAACTAAACACACGATTCAGGTCCATATATCGATCGCTGATGGTATAGAACAACTAAGAGAGATTACGTTACTTAAGTCGATCACCATATCCTGAATAATTCAAGATTGCTCAGTTTATTCACAGGAAAATGGAGTGAGGCTTTAATTTTAACTAGTCTTTAAAGATTGCGGCCGATTTAAGAATGGTCATCAAACCTGTAAAACTCAACGAGAAACAACTTTCAACAACACTACAATTCTACAAACATTTAACACCCTCGCCTGACTTCCGACCACTAAACATTTTGCAATGCATGAGAGTGTAGTCATTATATTCCAAAGAGTAAAGACTAAAGTCTTATTATAGAATATCAAACAAAAGCCAATATAAGATATAAAAAACCTAAATTTCCTAAAATATTTTTGTTATTGCAATCGGTGGTGGTAGCTATATTAATTTACCTTTTATTTCTAATCTAACAGCTCTTAAAATAATGTAAGGAATTAGGTAATTATTAGGTAATTATGCAATTACTTTATGTGGCTTTTTTATAAAGTCTGTTTTATAGATCAACAATGATAGGCAAGGTCCAATACCAAGACAAGAAGTTAAAAATCAGTCTCAGGTTAATACGGCCAATTAAAAAAATAGATGTCCTTGCATGCATGGCGGAACTAAAGGTTTTAGATTAAGGAATTTAAATCCAAAACTCTGAGCACACAAAATGCATGCAACAAATTCCGAAGGCGAAGAAGTTCCTGCGTGCAAGAATCATGCTCTCCTGCACTGCCAATGCAATTAGTATTTCTAAGTGAAACACAAGGCTGAGTGATTTACACGCTTCTCGAGTATTCGAACAGCATTTCCTGAGTGCACTATCACACCATTAGTTATCACATGCAGCACTCAACAATTTTCTTTATTTCGATTATAATAAAGAAAATCATTAGTATAGACATTACAAAAATAACAGTTTTATCCCAAAATATAATGTGAAATTCTCCAACACGTAGATCTTGCCTTACGTGTTTCAACTTTCAATATAAGAAAGAAAGAGGGCATTGATATAGGTAATGACCGGGCCATTACTGCATTATTATTAAATTTAGTAATTTTAGAGAGTTTTTCTCGTCGTAATTAAAAATGGGGCCGGATTTTTTAATCGTAATTTTTAATTTTTTTTCGAAATTTGCGGAAATTTCTTTCTGTCTAGCAAGTTGTAAATTTACTGTCTGCAAAATAACAACTCGTATCCAGGGCATTCGCCGGGATATCATATGCCCCAACGCTGAAGCTAATGTACGGAGTAATGATATAATATAAAATGACCCCCTTGTTATTTTGAAGAACAAATGTATTTATTCTTTTTAATGCAGCACTGGACCTTTATAAGTACTTTGTTTTTGACAAATTAATAACTGATTTGGTCACCGAAAGTATCAATATTATATAACTTTATATATTTCAGTGTAAGCCCTATTAATTATAATTCGAAATGTCCATATTCTATTGAAAATTGCACGATGAAAGCATTTAACGTCTTTGTGAATAAAATGAAGTTACAATATTAAAGGCTGTTGTATACAGTCCAATATTATAAAAGGCTATTATATACGAAAATCACAAACATTTCGGGAGCGACAACCGACAGGGAATGTTGATTTGTGGCAACGCTTTGAGTGTAGATTTGACATGACTGAAACAAGTAGTAACGTTGCGGGAATATAAAGCAATTTACTAGAAAGAAAATTACTATATAGCTAGTGAGATACCAGTCGAATCACGATTGGAGTGTTTAGGCGTTAAAACCAATAAATTAACAGCAACATTGACATGCATTTAGTTAATGAGTATTAGGGACTTAAATAACTGCAGGTCTGCGCCCACCCTTGGCCTTGGACCTGCATTTTCCCCACAGTTGAAGTGTTGAACTATAAATATTGTTCTAGAAATAGTGAACTATAGATGTAGTAAAATGTTCGCAAATACCTGCTATATTATTGTAGATCGACACTTACGGATGTGGGCACTTTGATAAGTGATACTAATTCCTCTGACACCGGCTAAAGTGGCCTCTCACGTCGTATTTTATTTCATCAGCAAAGAGCACTTTCTATATGTTATATTGCACTTTATATTAGTAATTTCCGCCATGAGAAAACTCATAAGGTATGCGTTGTGGTCTGATTGTTGCAAGGGTGACTTGTGATTGCATGAACTGATCTGGAAACATGATGAATTGTTTGTCGGATGGTCTCATGGTCATTTATGGTCGAGGTTGCTGTAGTCCAGGAAGGACTGCTGCCTCGTTGGTTTGGTCAACGTTAGCAACTTAGCAGCTCACGGAAAACACCAACCAGGAAATGTCAATATAGATTGTCCCGCAAAACTGCCCAAAGATATATCGAGTCGGCTAAAACATAAATGTTCGCGAGCTGATTGTCCAAGTCGCATGGAAAGCTAAACCAAAAGTGAGTTCGCTTGCAAAATATTTGCATATTTTCTTTTGAAGTGAGAACAGTCAAGCTGAACTAATTTATTTATTCTGCCAAAATTCAAAAGAAAATATGCAAATATTTCGCTAGCGAACTTTTTCTTTGCAAGTGAAAATCCACCCTTATAGTCATGAGCTAAAATCGACTTGTGGTGAGATAGGAAACCGTTGAAAATGGGAATTCGGGCGCCGGTGTCCTAGAAAATTTGGCCCCTCGAGAACATATACTTTATGGTATATTGCCATGAGTTCGAGAATCGTGAAGCTTCTTCTAAAAGTAAATACTTGAAAATGAATTCATTGTTATGAATGATATTCGATCCTGCATCCAGTGAAGCGACAAGTTGGATTGCCATTAGAAAGTGTATCTGCATTTCAGGGGGGGTGTGTACCCGTTTTACTTTGGGTGTTAATTAGTTTCTTATCATGCAAGTTCCCCCTGGCCATGCACATGCACAACGTCTTGCTTTTCATTCGTGTTTCGAATAACGAGAGGTGAGTAAATCTAAACAATTTTATATTATCTTTAAATAACATGCAACCATGGCGAGGTCGAGAAAGACTAAATTACCTTCATTTGTCTTTTTGACAAAATCATTTATCGCTAGTTTAAAAAACCACTAAGATGATTATCACATACTAATTTTAGGCGTATTAACCAATCAATAACCACAATTTCCGATATTCACTTTTGTAGTTGTACCGATAACTATTAAATACTTGCCAAGTCTGTCATTTGTCAAGTTTGGCATTTTGAACCTGAAGCTATTTTTCAGCTAAATTACATGAAAAATTAAACTGAAAAGAACTCTCAGCCGAAATATTTTTTAGTTGGTTGATTATCTTTCTGAAAGGAACAGATCACAAAACACAAAATGTGCTTTCCAATTATACTGATTTGCTTGAGATATAAACCTTCATGGAAAAACCTCATTTAAAAAGTGCGCTTTTATTTCATCAAGACAGCAGAAAAACCCCCATACAGGTCTATATTCATGCGGACAATAGCCACAGATTCATGAATAGATGATTTAAATCATCAACCGCGTTATTAATTAAGAGTTTTAAAATGATGGGAGGGCTGACGCATGCAGTTCACAACGCGTATAACAAACACAGCTAAACACTCAAGATATGACAGGTGATCAAGCTTGCATAGACTTTCCATCCACCCATGCACCCACATGGATGGAAACACTGTTTCAGAGACACTAAATTCATAAGTTTGTACGAATTTTGGTTTTTCTATTCTACTATAAATATCAGGCATCTCTTCGTCACAGTTTCCGCGTTTCTGTGAAGTCTCTTAAAATGTTTTTTATTTCCTAACAGTAAGATTACGGTTAATATGCATATAATTGTTTTTAATTGCATGTTTCTTGGCACACTCGACATCAAATTGCACAGCAAGTACGTTGATCACTGAAGCTAGAAACCCGTTACGTTGAAAATATTGGGGCGGGTTTTTCGAGGCATAACTATTAAGTCACCCTTTCCAGGGAAGGGCCTTTAGTTTAGCACTTAATAAGCCGTTAGAGAGTTTAATGTTTATTCACACGAAGTTAAAGTTGTGACAAATTTCAGGGCTTTAGTTTCTTTACGACAAAAATATAATTTAGTTGCAACATTAATATAAACAAACAGGATTAAAAATTGATCAGTATTGACTATTGTTACACCTGTGTATCCTATTACAATTTACATAGTGGATTTTTAGGCTGTGAACGCATAAACCGGCTGTCGTATTTCTGTCAGCAACGATGATTAAATCAAGTAATATGCAGCCCCCTTGGTACAGAGTAAGGGCCCGCACACACAAACTGAGTTTAAAGCCTAGGCCTTCCTTCGTGCTCTCGCTAATTTACATAATTTAGCTACGTGTTTTCAAATTTTGTTTGTCATGTGAATAATTTGACTCCGTTAAACTTGACTGCACATAACCTAATTCAAATGTTGTATGCTTGAATAGCTTATCAGGTAGTCGTTAGTTGAGCGTTGTGGAAGATAGACGTGCAACCCTGAACACAGTAGGGCACTTCATAAAGGTTTTTACACCAAATCTTGAAAACTTGAAAGCGGGTAAGTGGTAAATGAATATATTTTATTTCTTTTAAACAGCAATAAATAAATTTCCTATACAGTTCATCGGCTCGCCCATGAGCCGCGAGCATGGCTAAAATGCAACTATGTTCAATGCTAGTCAGTCCGAAGAAGGAACGCCCTGGGATATGAAAGTTTTTAAAAGTATTCAGTTTCATTTATCTCTCATGACGCATGCAAAGTTAAAACAGTTGAACCATTTAAACGGTCAAGCATGTATTTATTTAACTATAGTGGATCCTTTACGCCTGACTACGACTACATTTAATAAATATTGAGTGCGTATTTTATTCATTTGAGTAGAAAATAGTAATGATGGTTTAAGATTACCATGTTTGATAAAATTGAACTTAACTGCTGAGCAAGTCTGAGGGCTGTGCACATGATCCGCATTTATAGCCAAGATTTAACGAAGCGTAAAATGATTTTGAGGTATTGAAATGAGTTAATAACATGATCCTGGTAGTGCTTGGTAGATGCATGTGCTTGTTTTGTTTCAAAAAGACATATTTTAATCCCTCAAAATCATCTCACGCTTTTTTAAATCTCGGGTAACCGGGTCTCAAGCGAACAACCCCTAAAAGCGCAACAACGCGGTTTTGTCCGTTAATAATTAGTGGCCCAATATACATCTGATTATATATTCTCAACCTTGGCTTCAGTCTTTTACCAACTGTATCCTAGCGGAACGATGTTTGTTTCTTTATGACTCGATCATTCATGAGAGAACTAATGACTTTTAAACAAAGAAAATGCAACGGTTCTTGATGCTAATTAAAGGACGTTTCACTTCATGATCGGAAACGATCCGCCAACTTACAACATTTAATCGGCCACAACATTTACAAAAGGCTTACAGATAAATGCAGAAGGAATAGATTTTGAGAAATAGGGTGAATCAATAAACTTTAAATGACTTGAATGTTTACTAGTTTTGATAAAGAGCAAAGGCCAGTCTTTCACCCAGATGCTTTTTTGGAAAATATAAGATTACGTCAGACATATCGAATCGTTTATGAACGTGGGCAGGACACCTGCACATGGATTTTGGAGGTTCTAAATTGCTGACTCATACATAGCTTAGGTTTCTATTCGATATGATTGCTGCAAGGGCTAAAAGCCTAACAAAATGATCGTGTATGATGAGACATTAAAATTAGCCAAATGCTTCAGTGTTATAACTCACGGTTACACCACATTAATTCTATGAATAAACTCTGTTAGTCTAGAACAAACTTTGTTACTAAAGTTGTCCTGGCAACCAGGGACATTTTATCGCTATATAAGAGACAACAATCTAGACTTCCTGTGGTTTGCTATGTATATTCTAGGCGCTTCCTCTTTTTAGCCACTGATCTCTATATAGAAAGAAACTTTTATACCGTCTCTACTAAAGCCCTGGTTACTAGGGAGAATGTAAGTTCAATTATGATTATATCAGAAATCTGATGTAACCGCTCAAAACTCAATGGAGTAGCCCTCTTTTCAAACGTATATCACATTTATTTCTAGCTAAGCTGGTTATCTGCTTTTTTTATTAGGTAAAATGACGCCATTCAGAAATTTCTTATCGTCCGGCTTGATCGTAATAATGTTCCTGATCATAACCGGGGTGAATGCAGATTGCTACACAAGATGTGCAATTGTTCATATCGACTGTTTTCGTGGATGCATATTACAATGCGATGATTGTGTTTCCAGTCAACGGATTTGTTTCGACAAATGTGCCAACCAAAATCAAGCCAGAAAACGAAATTTGCTCCACGAACGACTGTTCCAGTATGTCAACCAATATACAAAGAATTGAAATGAACACACTTTGAAATGAACAATATTTAAAAGTTTTTTGGACAATTCTTCTTGATATGTGTGCAGCGGTGGATATTTTGTAATATTCTGCGTCTAATGAATTATCTTCTCTAGAAATTTCATAGCCAGTGGCTTTTTGAAGAAAATAACAACTTAGAATTAAAAGAATATTTAAATGGATGCTGTATAGTTATTGCCTAATGAATTATTTGTTTATAACGAAGTTTTAATAGTAAAGTAATCGATAGTCATATCTTCAAAACTTCTTGAGCGATCCTAATTTTTACAGCCGATTTCTCGTTGAGCAATCACGTTGTCCAATTAGAATATTAATTTCAAGTATGTGTATTTCACCAATGAAATAAAGATCATTGGACTATTTCTCATCAGTTAAAATGACAAATATATTGATGGATATATTGACCTTGACGAACAAAAGGAGATCAAATTGCTAAAACCAAAATTATAAAGTCCACGTTTAACCACTTATCTCGTTTACGGTCATTTACACTTTGAAAGAAAATTAATCTATTTTCTAATCTGAATTTTTGAATCTATTTTAAGATCTAATCTGAATTTTATTTATTAATTAAAATGTTTGACCACATACATTAACACATATAACAGAAAACTTAATGGCCAAAATCGTTTCCAGGTATATACAATACTGCGGTTAAACTGGTGTTTTGATAGCCGAAACGGACTTTCAAGTTTTTCTTACAAATAATAAGAAAGATAAAACAGAAAAACAATGAAACTGATATGCGTGAAAGTATTTTACCCAGTAACTGTGCATAACCTGCACGAGTGGTAGTCGGCTCCGTTCCCCTGCGCTGTTATATTTATCAGAAAAATATCTTCGATGATAATTTGAAGATGTTCGAGTCTCTCTTTTTCCCAAAGCCAAGGAGAAAACCCTTGAAAAGCAATTCAGTTTAAGGTGGCACAGAGTAGACAACGGTTTCGTTGTGATAATATTCTTGTAAGTTTGCATGGTGACATCAATAAGTAAATTAGTTTGTAGGTACACAACGCGAGTATTTATAATACTGCAAAGCTGAAGGCTCGGGTTAACGGACCGAAAGCTTTGCAGTATTAAATACTCACGTGAGTGATCTACAAACTAATTTACTTAGTTTCATTGTGGCCGAAACACGATATACATCATGCACAAACATAAACTGATTCCTCTCGATGTCTCGACCAAGGCTTGGCCCGCCTTTGCCCTTCGTCGAAGTAAACTCGAAACATTGAGAAGTTTCTCATCGATTTTTTTCATTCGAATAATTGATAAAAGAAAGTGGAGAAAAAAATCTGCTATGTTCGGCAACCTCGTTGCAATGTCCTGGCAGAATACTGATCCAGCTCAAATTGTCTCGAATTGTGATAAATTCTAATCATCCATTTATATACATATGATATTATGAGTTTGATTGAATAAAGTGCACAATCATTTTTATGTTCTGAGTTTCATTAGTTATACGTCCACGCACTTGGACCTTATGAACAATACGGAATATTGTATCAAATTCAAATGTAAGATTGACACTTTCCTGCAGATCAACATAACAATTTTGATTATGCATATGACAACGGCGGTAGATTTTGTAAAATTTGCGGCTTCTATAAATTATTAGCGCTCGAAAGATTAGAATTAGAGATAGTCCTGATAATGAGATTGCCGAGAGATTATTGAGAGTCAAAAAACTGATGCAGGGAAATTGAAGGATATTACTGTTTTATTATTAAATAAATCAAGACAAAAGAAGAAAATTGATTCAAACAACTGTTGCTTGTAAGCGGACGACAAACGTTTATCAATTTTGTCTGCCAGTATTTCCAAAATGCAGCGTACTCATTAAATCTCTTATTGGGGTATATGACGTTTCATTTGTTGTTTTTAGCGCTTCATTAATTTTGATAAAATGGAGGTGAAGATTGTGTACAATATCTGCAGATGTTACAACATAATGATAGCAAATAATTGCAATTAATAATTAGTTTGCGTGACGACCACAAACCAACGTTCTTCGTAAAAAGCATTTATAAAAAGGTAAGGAAGAACGCTATTCTATAATTCAGGGTGGAAATCTTAGAAGAAAGAGCAATTGAAAAATCAAAAATTAAAATTCTAAAATGGTGAGTACATGATTTCATGATGCGACTCGGTTACTGGTATTTGAATATATATAGCTACTAAGTTCAGTGCAATTTTTTATTTTAAATATATCCGCATGACTACATACATGATCCGCTAGCCGCTAAATGACCCGAATCCTTCAGATTGAACGGTTTAAACAGAAGAGAACTTCATCCTGTGATATTAATTTCCCGGAAAGCATGTAGATATTGAATGAGTTAAAGTAATTAAAGACCGCCGACGGTAAAACGTTAGGACGATTATTCAGCTGAGCCTACCACTGAGCATGCAGTGTCTTTTAAACAAGGTACCACATGCACACAAAGGCAAATGTTTAGTTAGTTCAAAAAGAATATTCGTAATGTGTAATAATGAGTAATTGGTTTAATATGCCGCCATTCGTGCATGTGGCTCTTAGCTATATATGTCTAGTTCTTGACACAGGTTTTTTATTGTGCTTAACTTGCCATCCATCATTATATATTAAGCCGGGTGAAATGACTTTTCGTATAGTTCTTATACGCCAGGGTTGAAAATGATGATTTATTTTTCGTAAAAAATTGCGGTAAAAACGTAGGCCCAGTCTGGATAGAAAATTGTTGTAAAAGTTGGTCAAAATCGCATGACACTCTCCTAATTCTGACTCGTTCGTCACGCCCCTGACCGTGCGTTGAGTTGATGTCGAAAGTTATCTAGAATTTGTCGTCAAACACGTTTAGTTAAGGCTTTATAGCCGTTGGTTATACCAAAACCTTTAGTTCTATTTACTGGGACGGCAAAACTAGGGGGGAGGACGGGTAGGTGCCAGGAGCAAGAGGCAGCCGACGCGGCTCTTTCCATTTGAATGATTAAACTGCAATTTGTTATAAACTTCACGAATACTCTCAGACATCGAAATCGTCCAATTACTGTTGGTGTGCTAAGATGTGCGTCAATACAGAGGTGTTCAATCAGGACAATCTGCCCCCCCCCCCCTATTGCCTTTGCATCGTTCCAGTGTCCCTGCTTATCCATAACAAAATCTCAACCATGGTCTTATTATGCCATCAAACAGTAAAAATTCAGTAACACGTGAATATTTTTATCTTTTAGATGAAAATCGTAGGATTGACGTTGATCATTGCGTGTTTTCTTCATAACAATATTCCCACCAGCGCTGCAAGCAGAGTTAAAAAATGTGGGTGGATGTGTCAAGCAGAAGTGACAAGATGCGTTAACAATATTATCTGTGGCAACACGAGGGCATGTTTACATCGTATGGATGAATGTATCATGTACAGAATGCCATGCGTTAAAAATTGTATGTCGGCGTAAGAGTATAGAACGCTATAAAACTTTAACGAGACTACCTTTATTAATAACGTTAACATCGTACCACACTGAAGTATTAATCGATAATCGTAAACAGTAAAAATTATTAACATAACAATTGGCTTTTTGCATCATTATCTCACAAAACAATAGTAGCTAAAGGGGCTGTTTGTTAGAAATTAGAATGGGACTAAACTTGCGACTTTCACCTTCACTTTTCTAACCTCACGGTGGTCGAGGTATACCGCATACAAGAGATCGATGATGTTGTTAACTGAACTTAAGAAGTATAACGGCTTATATATAACTAGTTGTCGTGACTCGTGAATATAAATAAGCTGATATACACCTACGGTAGATCTACCAGCATTACACAACATTAGTTCTCTAATCCCTGGTTATATATACGCAAATTGTAGAAAAACCATTTCTGCATGTTTGAAAATTACCAAAGAGAAGGGGCGGGGAAGAAGAATTTCGAATTCATTTCTTGACGCGGCGATATTTCAAGATTCTTCTGTGTAAATATTAGTGCCCTTAAATTGACGACATGTTGTGTGTTTTTTATTTGAATTGCATATTTTCCATAGAAGATTACTAGACTTCACTAGACTTCACCCATTAATTGTTCGTAGACGTTCGAATTATATTTATGATCGTTTTATTGTCCCAATCTGCAGTGCTGCAAAATCTCGAAAGGTTAAGGTCGGGCGCGTGATAGCAAACAGCAAAAATTTCGGGAACTGATATACATGCAATTCAATGTTTAAATTCCGGAGTCGGGCATCTTGAATATTAGTGATTCCATTGAAGACATGCATATATTAGTGTAAACGGCTACGAATACTTCATAAACATGTATAGGAAGAGGCTGCTTAGTGCTGAGTGGGTCAGTATAACGAGTTAAACCGATGAAGAGGGATTCCGGAGATAATTTTTCACATATGCGCTCATTGAGAAAAGAAAATATCAGTCAAGCCACCCAATAATGTATTTGTGTTGTTTGGGGAACGCCAAACTCTGTTAGGATTTGATAAACGCATAGCGTTAATGCACGAATTTTATCTACAATATTAAATTATAATGTTACAACTCAATATATGCCGAGGAAAATAATTACCGGGCCGGACAACGTTTTCATCAATATTCTAACGAGATATTATAAAAAATTGTATAGACTATAGCGGCGTAATCTCGTATTTCTTTCGTGAATATCAATATTAACCATGATTAAATCATGATAATAGAAAAAACAACTGTGGCATGGGATGGCAATTTTTCAAATTCAATTCATTCAAAATTAATCATTAATTATTCAAACATCTTTCGACGTAATTCTAGATATCAGAGTGAAGTTGGACCAAATCAAAACTCGAGAGATGTTCAACAACATAATTGAATAAATAGTTTTCAATTAGAGAAGATTAGTAAATCTCTGGCTTCATTTCACCATAAACGATGAAACATCTTTTAACAATGCGACGGCAATTTTATGATCACACGGAGTTTAATAAATTCAAACAATGGCGTCAAACTGATAATTATGCAAATGTTTGCTCAAACAATCATAACAAACCAGTCATTGGTGGACACGATTTCTGGCATCAATTGTTTTCCACCTCTTGTATAAATAACAAGACACTCTAACGTTCTTCTTCACACGAAGACAGAAAGTGATCGAAACAGACAATATAACTAAAGTTCAAGGTATGTATATGTATATATCCAATCGTATATAGATATATCTCAGCCTTCAGTCACTCCCAAAAATTCCTAAAGTTAAAGCAAAGACAAGTTAAGCTCATAATCTAACCGATATAGTAGTTTTAATTGTGTTTCCGACATCCAATTATTATATATATTGTAGTTATATTCTATAATGATTATAGTTGAATTGACATTGGAATTGCCTTACATTAATAGTGGGATACAATTGTCAGTGAACATTTTCATTTTCAAAAGAATTACCATTATAAAACAAGTGTAATACATGTTGAACCAAATCGCTAATTCAACTGACAAATCACAAATATGTCAAAATCGCCAAGACTCTATTGCGATTATAGCAATTATCATATTCAAAAGATATATAGAAAAGAATTTAGTGTATGGCTTTCCATATAGCTAAATAAATCATATTACATATAATAAATATAATAGATATCATATGAAAAATTGAAAAATGTTGCGTAGTGATGGTGTATAGCTTATTGGAAGTGGCAAGACAATACACAAAACTCTTCTTTGCCATGACAGGCCATGAATATACGAGGAAAAAATTATTCATGTTGAAAATTTATACCATTAGTTACGTACTATGCATGGTTCTGCATTAAATTCACCGGCTTTACTTGAAAATTTTTATAGGTAAGTTACTATAAATAAGATTATATTAAAAAAGCTTAAAGAAGGTATAATTTTTGTAGCGAATCGTTCTACACTGCATATTAACCATGAGTGCATATACAACGCTTCAAACTTTATATATGTACATGTACAGTCGGAATATTATTGGGCTAAAAACAAACTGAAACTCAATTCTCAAAATTTCTTTTTATAAATTCGATTAAAAGTTAAAACATGCATGATAATCTGTTTACATAACTCAACGATAATATTAATTGCTATAACAACAGAACAATATGATCAGTTCAAATTATCTGCCCCCGTTGCATTTAAGTTTGCCCATTTTTTTGTCAAAACATCCGAAATATTGGTCCGTCTGGGAGATATAAACGTCGTATTTATTAGCCGTTGAATATGTTTTTATACATCTTTCTGGCAGTTTCTGCATACTTCAACTTCAAGTCTATTTGATAATTTATATAAAGTTATTTTTTCGACAGCGGCGCGTATATATATATATATAATTATATATATATATATATATTATATAATATATAATATATTATATATATAATATTATATATATATATATTAGAGATGATATCCATCGATGAAGCATTATCATTGGTCGTTACTGCTTAAATATTGGCAGCATAATCCGTAATTTTGAGCAATAAGTATAATGTTTAACTAATATTCATGGCCAGAAATTGCGGACATGGAATATGCAGATTGCCGTAGCAAATTTGCATATCTGTTCAAATATTATTCGTTTGCAGAACTATAAATTATATTGCGCATTCTTAAATTTTGCAAAATTTAAGAAAATCATTGCATCTTTGCTATTTGCCCTGGTTGTTTCTTGTAACTCGTGTCATATTGAAGATCCTGAGGTAATATTTTGCTGGCAAAGGTTTATGTCGGCTCTGCATTTTTATTTTATTTCTACGCTATTACGGTTTTCGTTTTATATGGTATTCAACGTTATAAATGACCAAAACTTTGTTTTGAAAATGCAGGACGAATACTGATAAAACATTTTGAAATACTGCATAAAAATATTAAGATTAACTTGCTCTGCAACGAGCAATTAAGGCAAATTATAATTGACCTACCTAAAGGTGTATTTTTAGCGTTTAGTACTGTGCACATTACAGTTTACTATAAACTCACGAAGCTTTATTTTGACACCATATGCAAATTTAGGCGGAAGTAGAATGTTAAATATGTCCGAATTTTCTGGCCATGTAGAATGCAGGTTACAGGAACTCGCTATAGAGTGCTCTGTTCTGCATGCGAAACTATAAATTTCGAATGGATTTCGTTATCTTTTCAGATCGATATCAGGAATGTCATCAAGAGTATATTTGATGATCTTGCTGTTAGCGTTCGCCATCACAAGTTGCAGCTGATTGTTGGGCTGATTGTGAGACTGCTTATGCACGATGCTTCCAGGATTGTAATTTCGAAGAAGGTTGTCTCCCAGAATGTGCAAAGAAAAACAACGCCTGTAAAATGAATTGCTAATTATTTTGGACTGCAAATGGTTGTCATATATATATATACATATATTTATTTTTTCAATGTCAAAATACTGTTAACTCGTGTATGTCTGTAGAAGTAAACAAGCTTAAGAAGTTAAGGAATGAAAAGAATTATTTGCATTTGAAGTAGAAAAATGTTTAACAAATGTCATACGACATAATTTAGCTAATTCCTGCTTATAATTGTATCCAACATAACAAATAAATTTAAAACATGAATGTTGATTGTTAAGAAGTATAATTAAAGAGATATAGCAAAGAAATCGCTCGTTACCGTTTCTTACAAATTCAGAATAAAGATGAAAATGGAAATCACTATTTGATGGTTATATATCAATTATATGGCGAGAGCCCCTCTCTCCATTAAGCCTCTCTCTCTATTTGACCCCTCTCTCTATTAAGCCCCTCTCTCCATTACGCCCATCTCTCCATTAAGCCCCTCTCTCTATTAGGCCCCTCTCTTTATCAAGCCCGCCTCTCATTAAGCCCCTCTCTCTATTAGCCCTCTCTCTATAAGCCCCTCTCCTATAAGCCCCCCTCTCATTAAGGCCCCTCTCTCTATTAAGCCCCTCTCTCTATCAAGCCCCGCCTCTCCATTAAGCCCCTCTCTCTATTAGGCCCCTCTCTCTATTAAGCCCCTCTCTCTATCAAGCCCCGCCTCTCCATTAAGCCCATCTCTCTAATAAATCCCTTTCTCTATTAAGGCCCGCCTCTCTATTAAGCCCCTCGCTTTATTCAAACTGTTGAACTTGCAGACCATTTACAAATTTGTATTTTGTTTTTCTATATATAATACTATGAACGTATAGTTAAATACATTACATTTTGCAGGAGATTTTACGCACAACTAAATAAGCCCTCCTCTCAATTAGGCCCCGTCCGTAATAATGTGCCTGGTTTTAATTTTACTGACATCGATTTTCTTGACATGAACGCATGCAGTTATAGGAGGGCTTATTATAAAGTCATTAGAGGTTATTTAATATTTTAAAAATTTTAATCGTCAGACTATACAGTAAAAACGTTTAATTTGCTATTGAGGAATGTTTTATAATCTATCGACGTTTCGTTGAAAAAAAATCTATGACTAGGCTGTATATAACAGGAAAGAATGGAATATATATTTACATATACGACAATTTAGTATGAATAAGGCACTTGATTTGTATTCACAATAATGTTAATGGTAATGTTAATTTTTATACATATTGGAAACAGTCTTTTATAATTTTTATTTTATTCTACGGACTTTCATTCGATAATATATATATCCTCACAATTCATTAGCTAAATATAAAATCCACTAAAATAAATTAATCTACTTTCTTTCACATATACTATTTTATAAATATGATGGATAATTTCTTTCTGGAAAATCTTGTGAGACGTTACTTGCCCCACTAAGGCTAACTCGTCGTTCAATTATTGAATGTACACGTTGAGAGCGACAAACGCCAGGTCTATTTTCTACATTTGTCCCATGGTGGGTGTTCAAAATCCTTCTGCTATCTGCATGGCAACATTCACAAAAGTGCTGTTCAACAAATGAACAACATTTTGGACAGACATGCACCGGTGTCCTTTGTTCCATACGTGTTAACATCCCCGCTCGGTGATTAGAACTCACTCCAGGAACATTTGGGTTGTTATTTACACTTTCATCAGCAGAAAATGGATGCTCATAAAATGATCTGTTGGTTGACTCTGACATACAGGCTGTGCTCGTACGAGACGAAGATGGTCGATGGCTGGTGTGAGAGGATGGATGTTGACTTAAAGTTGTCTTTGTTGCATTTTCATGTAACCTTTGACGTCTTATTCTTATAATAATGATTGCAACAATGGAAAATGTTATAACAATCAAAATTACGAGAATACCAATAAATGTCATTTTGGCAAGTCGCCTTGATCTTAACTGAGACCTTGTTGATGATGCAGAGACAGGAGTTTTTGATCCGTCTAGAAAATCAAAGATTTAGTCAAGTATACAAATATGCGTTTACAGACAATTGCATGCCGATGTGTAAATATTAAAGAAATAAACCTATTAAATGAACATTTAACTGGAAACTTTGTATATTATACTACAATATAACACTGCAGTCTGCCTCAAAAGTATGATTCGTTTTTACGCTGCCTCAATGATCAACTGTGAGGCTGTGTAATTTTACACCGAAGTGCACCGTACTGCAAAAAGGAGTGCTTAATATGGAGAATGGCGATCTCAGGCGACTGTATAATAGGTTTAGGTAATATGACATGTATACTTAATCTGTATTATTCGTATTTCACCGAATGCGCACATTATTTAAATATAAGATTACCTTACCGACGCTAGAATATGAAAGCTGGAAACCAAAACTGTTTTGCAGCTGGAAATTTCCATTAGTGCCATTATTCTCATACCATATTGAAACTATGTTAGATGTACTGTAAATATCGTCAACTTGAGTTTGACTTTGATGTGTTATTCTCTTCAATATTTCCGAGTTAGAACTATTTCCATCTCTTATCACCACTGATGCATTTTTTTCAAGGTTTAAGGAATCAAACCATATTTTTATTGTCTTTTGTTTCGCTATCTCAATGAACCAGTGACAATTTGACCGTTCTTTAGTTATGAAAGACACACGAGACTTCGGGGATATGATAGTACCAGCAGGCATAGAGAACACGCAGCCACATGATTTGCACTCTACAGGAAAATATTATACAAAAATTGTATGTATGCCCTTAATTTAACTTAAATAATTAACAAACAAAAAGGGTGTGTAAAAAGTTATAACAATTACTAAATAGTTATGAATGAAACATTAAGCGTGACGAGTTTCGTTGAGAATGGGTGGTTAAAGGTCTTCCATATACCCGGTACATTAGACAAACATATTAGTCATAGAGAACTAGCTCAAAATAGTCGCATAATTTTCATTCATTTTGTTAGGTTGTCATGAATTATCCTTTAACTAGACTTTTATACTTAACGAGTGATTTTCGTTAAATTACCCAGCAAGAAATTCGTTTTATGTTCCTATTGTATGTATTAAAAAATGTCCTTATTTAAAAATGTATTTCACGTGACCTTACACCTGACGTCATCACGTCTTCTCAATAATCTCACAAGATCAGGGGCGGACTAGGGCGGTACATTGCTAGAACACCCACTCGTCAGCGAGTATGAAAACTTCATATTTAGTTGGCAAAACTTTTGAATAAAATAGACTTTTCTTATCTAATGATATCGAGCTACAGATCTTAGAGCAGCAAATTGAACACTTTCCCCATACAATGCAAACACTCTAAGACGGGCGTTTCCGGAATTTTCCTTGATCGAACAACCATGGTGGCGCCATTTACACTCTCTACGTCTGGGCTTTATGTTTATATTTCAACATTTGGCTGATCGCTTGGTCTTGGACGTTTAGATCGTCGCGTCCCTAAGCCAAGACCTTACCTTCACATGGCGACAGCGAGCATGACTTTGACTCTATGCCCTTTCCGGCGCAAAGTGAGGTATCGTCTGATTTTTGAAAGCGATAACTTTCTAAAGGACAATATCTCAGTCTGTATTTCTTTCCTTTGCCACAACCACCAAACGCAGTACAAGAACTCCAAGCTGACCATTTCGACCACTCAGTCCATTGAGGTCCTATAACATGAAAATGTTTTACGATTAAAATCTTAATTTATTCTCAGATTTAGCCGGTGGCTTAGTGGTCGTTCATTTCAGTATTCATTCTCCGATTATAGACCATTGTGTAGACCGAGCAGGTGGAAGTGTGGGTACTGGAAACTGTAAAATTTTAATTACAGTAAAACGTATTCATTTTAAATAATAAGCATTTGCTACTTGAGGCGTTTCTTAGTTCCTGACGGCAATCGAATATATAGGGTATGAAGTGAAGCATTTGCATACTTCTTTATAAACTCTATAGATTGCGGAAATTTCTCACCCTACTGTAATATCAACTAAATAAATGGTTTCCTGAATGTAAGAAACAAAGACAAGGAGGAGAAAAATGAGTTGTAAATGAACTTGGAACGTAATTGTGAGATAATGATCTGGTGTTGTCATGATCTTCAAAAGCGAATATCTCTCTTCCTCGCTGTCAAACAACAAGATTGGTCGAAACTTTACCGATTTGAGATTTGTTTAGCGATAAAATAGATTGTCATGTCCTTAGACCAACGTGTTTTAAATGCGTCAGTATATATCAAAATCAAATCAATCATTTATACATACCCGTTCGCTTTTTTGAAGGCACGCACAGAGTTGCTTGGACCTTCCTTTCATTGGTCAAAGAAGACTTTGTGGTGTAGTAAAAGCAATAATCACGAATTTGCTTTTTAAATATTGCGCATGAGAAAAATGCGGATCTGAAACCATGGAAAGCTCTTTGAGAGTCAATGACGTTATTATAAACCTTGGATCTCATTTCAATCTTGTCTTCGGTTCTGTCGCAATAACCAGGTGAAGAAAACTTGATCACGAAGGAATTAGAGCAAGGGAATATACTTTTTGATTGAGCTGTAATCTCATACTTTCCCCAGATGACGCTTATGTTATGACTTCTCGCTATTGTTTTTGTTGTACTCTGAAATATATACCAAGTAAAATATTCCAGGTGTGTCAAACATATCACAGCGAAATTGCACTCGTGATCTGCTTTCAAGTTTCTCTTTCTTGATTTTCTTTGTGGCGACTAAAACATGCTCTTTACTGCTCTTTATCCAAAACAATTTTAAGTTTCCTCTAAAGGGTTTGCAACGTCCTTGTTTGCTGTTCAACCATGCTGATAACGAGCCACCAAATGCCGTGTGGTTCTTCTTTACTTCAATATGAACTTTTTCGCTTCGGACGATGAATGGTTTTGATGTCAACAACCTGAATTTCTTTGTAATACCTTGTATAAAGTATTCAATAAAGTATCGACCTGGCTTGGAAAATATCTCACACGAGATTTCCAATTGTGTTTGATTTTCACGCGAACTCTTATTGATAGTCATTACCAGCTTATTTCTGTTCAAAAGCCTCAGTTTAATAACTTGATTTGAAATGTTGTGCTGGCTCTGTTCTTTACCAAACCGAAATGTCAGTTTTATTGAAGTTTCGAAACTACGAAATCTCCTAACCGAAGGAGTGTACGACACCCTAAAGGATCTTGAAGGAAGTCGCTTGTTGCTAGTACAGCCTAAAATGAAAAGGGTTTAATATGATAAAAAGGCAGCAGATTCTGTCACGATAGAAAGCTCAAATAATTCTCTCTCGACGATGCTCAATTTAGACATGAATTTCAAACACAGCCAGAGCCAGAGGCAGAGCAAGACAGCCAGAGGATTATTATTATTAATTGGTATTGTAAACAGTGAATTATAAATTACTTTTATATAAACATGCGTGTGCATGGAAAATGGAAAGATACGAATTAACGAAAAATAAAGCGTCGCGTATATACACAGTATATGCAAGGCCGTCGCAGAATTTTTGAGCTTGGGGGACAGTGATCTTTCTTGTATAGGGAACGGTGTGTTTTTATAAACAGGACATTACATACAACTTCTGAAAATTGTAAGTTACATTTTTTTTCTAGGGGGAGCTGCCAACCTGACCCCCCCCCCGCTATGTACGGCCCTGGGTATATACTGTTGTATGTGATGACTGCAAACATCTGCAGTTTATATAATTGCCAAAATAGTTGCATAAATATTAATTCCTGTTTTTATTACGCGAGTTTATAGCGATATGAACTAAAATCGTGCTAATAATGTGCATGTTTGCAATGAGACAAGAATTCTATTGTAAACAACGTAAATATATCTCAATTTTGGTTATCAAAAAAATTCTCGACCAATCTTGATATGAAGATTAAACGAGAACACAAGTTACAAACAAGCATGCACAACTACACATTGAAGCCCTGCGGAGTCGCAAATAGCAAATTAACTGCCGCGATAGTATACGGACTATACATTGCACAAACCTTAATGCAGTTTATATATGTTATTTTTGCTAAATTTTGTATATGCCTTGTGAATTGCAGCCAGTTTATAATAACAACTCAAGCGACCTTAAAATATCCTTGTCTAGCGTACCTGATATTTGAAGCAAACCAATAACAATGACAATGTATATGTTATGAGGGTCCATCGTATAGAATCATCAGTATATCTGTCGTTCAGCAAACCACGGATATAAACTATAAGACAAATAAAGATAAGATACTTGCATGAAGGTTATATAGTTTGTCTTTCCAATAGAAACGCTAACATAATAATCATACGAAAGTCATACATGAATGAACGAGCATTAATATCAGGCTATTGTAAGATCTTTTCACAATTTCCGAGCTGAATTAATCAGGTACAATTAAGGTGATGACAAAGTGCAATTATCACTCCACGCCTCCAATTCACCTTTAGCTGGCTTGTGACAAAAGACTTGTTATAAAGAATACGAGCAATTATATTCCCTGTTTCCTGTTAAGTAAAAGGTCATATATGCTATAATATGTCATTAGCTAGTTTTATATTACGACTTCGTAAATATTGAACAAAAAGCTTGGGACAATATGCTTACACTCATGCAGTGAAACAATATTGTGGCGTGTAGTCTTGCCATCGCGCGATGCGGGATAATCTTCACAGCAGGTTCAAAATTCATTCAAACGGATTTGTCTATCAAAAAGTTGACTATCACTTTGACTGTCTTATATAGCTTGCATATTTTACTATATAGACTATGCCTATAACACAATAATTGGTATTTGTTCAGACTTCAGACAAACAGTTTGATTTATCAGTGACAGTATATACCTATCAATATTATCAAATAGCTAGATGCCATAATTGAAAAATCGGCAACTGAGTTCTCCATAATTCAAAACATTTCAAATGATATTACCTTTTGGGCTTTTGATATTCCTAATGAAAGAAAAGTAGACACTTTCCGAATTTACCCATGCAGCTAATGACAATGAAAAGAAAGGAACAGCAGTTGCCTGCCAATTGCAGTAACCAGTACGTATAGACTGCCCACTTTTTATAAGTTGTACACTGTCTCATGAAATTAAAATTTGGAAGTGTATGCATGCAGGATTCTATAATAAAACATTCACATGCAGTTCACTGTTGCTATGCGTCTATTCAATATTTAGTCTATAGACTATATTTAAATTTAAACGAAAAACAAATATTAATTTGCTCAGCGTACCAATTTACGGCACTGAGTACAAACAAATTATCTCATATGACTATATTCATGTGTACATAATATGTATATTCAGAGAGGAAAAATTAAAACTATAGACTATGAGCATGGCTTGTTAACTTGTTAACGTGATGACCTCTATATGCATGTATAGTTGATATAATTAAGGCCTGCTTTCCACTTTGAGTATATGGCTTTTTTAGCACTTACGTACACGCACGCAAAAGTTTAAATTCATGCTTTTAAATTTTTCTTATTTAACATGATAAAATCTAAGTCGACAAATGCATACTGAATTACGCAGGAAACTAAGTTCTTTCGAATTATTCACTTATTTAAGCATTTAGACTTTTACGTGCGTGTACGTGCGTATGAAAAACGCAACAGCGGAAAGCAGCCCTAATTTCAAAAAAACCAACACTACAGACACTTGATATATGAAAGCAAAAAATAGTGGTTACCTAGCAGTTAACTTAAAAAAACGGATATCTCGTGATTCGAGGGATTATAAGTTCGGGAGTAAAGTTGCTTGAATATGCTCCTTGGCCTTGGGTCCTTTCGTTTATGACATGCAGTCCAAAAATAGTCGCATTTATATACTATTTGGTAAACGTTTGCAAAGACTGTCACGAATTTTATCATTTTTTCAGAAAACGACCCATTCTTATTGATTTCCGGGCTTATCTCGTCATCCCTTAAATATAGTTCTCTGTCTGGCATTATGATGTGGCGTGACTGATAGCATGGTACAGAGAAGATTGTAAGATAATAACAGTTTACCATACATTTGTCTGGCAATTTACTGATATTCTACATACATATATATCTTATCTCAGATCATAAAGAGGGAAACATGAAAGTAATATTATTAAGCCAGACCTTTGTCTATTTATAAAGAACAGATGATGTCCATGAAGGTCAGCTTTTGGATTAAATGTGGCCATCACTGCATGCTTGGCATGTCTTGCAAATTGATAATAACACGTATATAGATGACTTATCACTAATTTGAATCAAAATTTCAATCCCCCTGCATGCTAACTATAAAAGTATCAACGACACACATCGCAAATATATACTTACTTGGTCAAACTGCACTCAGTCGACAGCGGCAATCAGGTATATTACGTATATGGCTAATACTCAAGCGGTTTTCATTCGCTTGATTGATTCTGTCACTGACGAGAAAATCTGAATCTTTACTGATCCATGATTAACTCTACCAACATTCACAAACAACAACACAATGTTGCATGCAGTGTGAGGAACATCAAAACAATTAAGATCATTGAATTTTAGACTTAATATTGTTTACATAGTGTCTGATATATGACTTTATAATCTTCCCTCTTGAGTACTTTTGTGCGTCATATTAAGTATCCTCCAAGCCTTAGTTATAATAAATTTATCCGATTACATTCTGAACCTAATGCGCGGGTAATCCGTAGAAATATTTAGTTGTGAAATATGTAAAAAAAACGCCAAGCAATTTCCCGTTTCTTGCATGAAGAAAAGAAAGGAAAAAATATCGACCTTAATTCCAACACTTCACATGCCGCGATTGTATGCTGGTGGACAGAATATGACTGCTATAAAAAGCAGACATTTGGCGGGTATTTTCTTTTCTTCTCACAAAGAATTAAAAAGTCAGTTCTGGAATTTCATAGAAGCAAAAAATTAAGATATGAAATGACATTAATGAATATTAGAAAGTTTACTTATACCACTGTACGACGGTTATGATGCAACTAACTGTAGTTTTATATATTCACAAATCATGCAGGCACAGACGACAGGATTATATATACCTCGGAGTTGTTGGATTGACATTTCACTCATACACGCGACAGAATCTTGTATCTTGGTTCTTTCAACGATAGCATGATATAAACAGTGATAGCGGTTTAAAAAAGTCAAATAACGCCATCAGGCAAACCAGTAAACATGCAGTTAAAACGTGATTTATTATATTTTTCGCACCATACTATTAAAAAACATTTATTTACAGACTATTATATAGGACAGGGATCCCTGAGCCTGAGGTGCAAATCACCAAAGATTTAAGTCGAGAGGAATTGTCGGCGTTGGATCACATATAGGCATAGCGTTGACGCACAATGACATCAGAATATTCATCAGAATTAAAAACCGAAAATTTCTAGCGGTGCAGCACACTTGAAAAGAATTGAAATCAATATTTCGTTTCTCAAAAGGAATTGTTGCTGTCCTTCGCGAATTTTCTTTGTTTTTAATTTCGCTCAATTATTTTCAATTCAGTATTCATTTATAATATCACGCTTGAAACTACTATATCACGGCCACCATGCATGCATGGCTTCAGCTCCTAGCCTCCTATCTTATAGGAAAGATAACGCTCTATATGATTCAGCACCGACCGAGAGGATTGCCTGGGTAAAAACAGATGGATTGCGGAAATAAAGCAATTCTGTAAAAGCCAAAACTTTTCGATGTTTCGTCGTCAATAGAGTTAGTACGACTTAGGAATAGTATGTCGAGACTGTGTTTTTTGACCTCATGCAGCGCATATATATATTTATTCATGATTCTTCTCCGTCATATATTGGCTCTGAAATTTTATGGCGTCCGTGGTCTGCTCTGAGTTTTAGACACTATTTAATTCACTTCAAGTTCCTTATAATTATGATTAATCGCTAAAAGTCGCTCACGATTATCTGATTTAACCGTACATTAAGAGTCTCCAATATGCCAATGTTTTTTTTCAAAAATACATGTGACAATCACATGTCTCTTTCAATTCGTGCATTATGGTGGCATGTAGCAAGACGTATATGTATGAGTGAAAGACAGACAATCAAGATGAAGATGCATGTATACCTTGCATTTATGAATTCCCTATGCAAACCTATATCATATAGATCATAGGCGTATGTCTTTTATGATTTACGACTACATTGTTCACTGCAGTTTCAGGAAATTATCCCCTCTAAATAGGGGTGGGGTTAATGTTTCTCAGAAATATTTCTTTAAATATGTAAAAGTTTTGTCTGTTTTGAAACGTAAATAAACTGACCAATTCTCTCTCTCTCTCTCTCTCTCTCTCTCTCTCTATATATATATATATATATATATATATATATATATATATATATATATATATATATATATTATAAAATAAATATATTGATTTTCAAAATCTTCCATTGGATGGAAGATTGGGTGAAAATTATGATCTGCACGAGAGGATTCTTTATGGTGACTAAACATTAAATAAAAATCGGTGCATGCATGTTTCGCCAATTCTGATAAATTTGATATTCTTTTGTTCTAAAAGTCACTCAAACAATAAAATGTCACGCGATGCGTTCAGACATGCAACTTATTTTTAAGTGCTCCGTTTTGAAAAACGTCTTCATTTAAAGGGTCTAAACAAATTGTTTAGTGCAACCTATAATGTTTTTGTCGCATACCGAGTAAGATATGAAATCCGGTATTGCACGCCATACCATGCATATGTACTGTACAACTACAAGAACAAGGTAATTCATTATTTCAAGTACCCGTGCATGGCGTGTATATATACTAAATGTGTGATTATTCTAATTACGAGGAAAATTTGTTTGTCAGCTGGACAAAACAGGATTTCTAAAACCCACTTATCATGTCGAAAGCTTAACCGAAACTATATCCGACATCTTCATTTCTAGACAGGGCGCAGACATCACATTCATATATTATTAAAGTTATTAAATACCACGAAGAAAGTATTCAATATATGCCGACTTTTACCGTACAATATGTCCATTTTTATTCCTAGTTACATGCCTTTAGCGAGGAATGTGCATGATGAATTTGTGATCATAAACAAGTTAACATTGTATATTCTGGGATTCATCTAATATTTGATGCGGAAATTAATCAGTGACAAAGATTATCTTAACATAATATCAGTAGTCTGTCACATATTTAATTTATACTCTTCTAGTCTCCTACGGCTACGATTTTATGCTACAGGACAAACTGGAAGCGGCAGTTAAGATTACAAAATGTTGAATTATAAATACATATATAAATTGCATATAATATATTATATAGTTCTAAGCAAATATAAAGTAAAGAAGTAAGTAGGCAAAGAAGTAAGATCATATTATGTATAGATGAATGCGTCATCGGTAGTATTTGATAATTGGGATGGCGAAAGCATAAAATTATTATTGATATATAAGTCAGTCAGCCTATATTAAGTAACACTTCAATTATAACTTAGAGATTTTAAAAAGAGCATTAAGACTAACCTGAAAGAATGGCCTTGAACTTGCTCAAAATGGGTTTTCACATTTATATTGGCAAGTGTGGGAAGAGAACTTTCCCGAGTGAAAATGTGTGAACTTGTCGCGCTTTTAGTCAAGTCATTGCTTGGATGAACTGTGTCCGTAATTTTATCTCATGTTTGCGTGTCCGTCAGGGAGATATAGGAAACAAGGCAGACATAACCACTTGAACGAAGCCTTTTAAAATCTTTGTTTTTATCTAATACCCATTAATCTTTCAACCTTTATGCCTCATTTTCCGGCTAAATGTTTTTAAATTAACGATAATGTTTCAAATCATGCAAGAACAGGAACGCGTTCTATATACACTAACGGCAAATCCGAATGCTAATCATACCATATGCATGGGTTATACAGATAATTTTTAAGGTGCATGTCAAACTTTCGACACTGTAGTAATTTAGGCCAGACAACTATTTGAAAAAAATCATAAAAAAGCTGAGTTTATTCGGAGTTAAAGACTGTCGCTTTTTTCTAAACAAAGCCTGCATCTTTGGTTTCATAATTCGTATTGCAATATGAAACCAAGGATGGATATACATGCTATAAGAAACAGTAATTCTTACATTAAGAATACATGAACCTGTTTTGTTTATATAAACTATAAAAACTAAAAGATATTTTGATTTTTGCTGTCAATCTTAGACTGAGGTGGGAATGTAAAAAAAAGGAATGTTGCAAATGTGCTGGTGTGAATTTCATGAATGGATTATAAAGAATAACAATGTTATTATCGCAACTAAATGACGTTAAAATAATTTGTATTCTTTGTGATAGCAGACCATGTAGTAAAGAGATAATATCAATTGCTTTTCGTTCAATATGAATAAAGAATATTTCATATAAGGGAACCGTAAAGACATTCTTATAATTCAAAGTCGTGATGAGAAGTGTCACAACATTCTGGGCCTCACCCAATTGTTGATATGACGTCAATCACTTCTCTATGTAGCTTTGTAAAGCTCCTTTTAACCAGGGCATATTATAATACAATCTATGTGGGAGACCAAGATGTACCAAATTACCAATGTTTCAGTCCGCTTTGCGCAATAGTTTGCACGGAGGGCGCGCGCGCGGTACACGCAACAAAAAATGTGATGCCTCGGTTGTTTTAATATTTTGTCTTCAAAATTTTATAAATCTTTTAATATCTCTTATTTATAGAATTACAAAATTCAGTTTTCGCCTGATAAAAAGAATCATCTAATTATGGTCAAAACCTTATAACCATATCAAAGCATGCACCCACTTGCAAGGGACTGCTGTTGTTACCATAATGGAATGAAAGAATCTTGCATCGTAAAAGAAACCTGAAATCTTTCAATGCATTGTCTTCATCATCGCCCGGGGAGAACGATAGTAAGGTTATATCGTGCCGGAATATTGCAGAAAAAGAATCACAAATCACCCGCAAATCCCACCATGTTCATCAACGATCTTCCCACGAGTAGAGTAAAGACCCTGGGTACGAGGTTGCAACGATCTTAGATTTTGACACAGAACCATCATTTTTACAGTGCAAAAAACCTCTAATCTGGAGTACGTCAATCCGAAGATGGGGATGTTATTAACATCTTGCAAGTTACCTATTGATCCGACGAAGAAAGGAATTTGCGTCGTTTAGAATAGAAAGTATAGGTGTTAAAATAAAGTTGAAGGATGAAGTTTACAATCACAAAACTAGTGCATGTCCGAAAATAGTTGTAAAAAATTATTCATCGATCCTTAATGTTCGTTCCTTCAATTGCTGATAGCCCGGGGTGACTCATGCATTAAGATTTTTGGAAAGCCCGTTCAGACTTCAGAAGTTATCTGAAACCCGACGTGTGACAAGTAAAATTTATGCAATTATTTAAGGAGTTAATATTGACTGCGGGGATCCAATAACAAGTATGTGTCATCAAAGTCTAGAACAGGCGTCTAATAAACAGACTCCCGATGTTACAGTATGCATGATGGCAAACGATGTTCACGGGTACAAAGATGAAAGATTTCGTCACGCCGTTAGCACACATTTCCACTGTGGTATTTGCCAGAACGTATTAAAAGAACCAGTAACCTGTCGGAGAAACGAGCATTACTTTTGTCGTTGCTGCATCTGTAAACATTTGGAAAATTCGTCGACGTGTCCGACATGCCAGGAGGAGCTCTCGCAAGAAACTATCAGTCAAGCACCGCAGATCTTGCGAAACTGTTTAGACGAGTTGCACATTCGTTGTGATTATGCTGATAAAGGTTGTCAAGAAATGGTCCAGCTAGCTCAGCTTCAAAACCATGTCGACGAATGTGGTTTTGCACCAGTTTCTTGCTCGAATGAAGGATGCTTCGCTGAAGTTCAAAGAAAAGATTTAATTGGTCATCAACAAGGATTATGCGAGTTTCGAAAGTGTTATAATTGTTCTGAATTACAGCATGTTGTTCATGAAATCAATGTGAATACGATTTCTGTGAACAATCAAATGAAAGATCTCAACAATTTAAAAGCTATAAATGAAAGCTTAGTCATGGTTAAAGAGGAAGTCTTCAAAACAAGGAAAGATACAGTTCAAGTGTTACATCGTTTGGAAGCTTTAGAGGAGCAAGTTCGAGCTACAAAAGAGATGCAAGAAGCAATGAGAGAAGCAGAAAGATTGACTACAGTTGGTGAGACGTACCAAGCTCAAAATATTCTTGTGGCTGGAGGACGTAGAACGGACTTCGGCGAGATGAAACACGTGGAACTTTTCAATTTGTATGGAATGTCGTGGTCGCCACTGCAGCAAATGAGGGAGAGTCGCGTTGGATCATCTGCATTCGTGTTTAATAATGAAATCACAATCGTAGGTGGTAATACCAATCATGGTCCAACTGAAACTCTCACGAAGCTTTCTATCAGCCCAGATATGAAAAGCTCGTCTTGGTCTGAGCTCTCGACGCGACTTCCTGAAAAATTGTATGGTCACAGCAGTGTTCTGTGTGATGGACGTGATGGAATTGTTGCTCATATCGGTGGATGCAACAAAAACAAAAATATATCAAGGAACATTCATCAACACAGAATATCGCCGACTGGGTTTCAGTCTTGGTTACCCACTCCGTTTATGCCAGATCCTAGATGCTTCCACGGAGCACAAGTATTTGATAACAAGGTATTTGTATTTGGAGGACGTAGCTCATATGAACGGAGCCTTGATAGCGTTATTTCATATGATTTTAAAGATGAAGTTACACAGCTGGCATCCCTCCCTTACCCCATGAGTGAGATGGCAACTGTACGTTGGGGTGATAATGTCATTCTTATTGGCGGTGCAGACCAAAATGGGAAGCCTTTATCCACTGTTGTTATTTACAATGTCATTACAGAGAGATGGTATATTTTACCACCAATGAATGAGAAGAGAAAAGCGTGTTCTGCAGTTGTTGTTCAGAATAAGATTTTCGTCATGGGAGGACGAACTCAGAACAATACTTGTCTTCGCTCTGTTGAATGTTTCAACTTCAACAGTTACTCATGGCAGAATATGCCAGCCATGATTACAGCAAGAGAACGAGGTGTGGCAGTTGCCTTCTAGTAACCATGCTTTGGATCTTAAAGTTTAAACTTTTGAATTTGACAAAAACAGTATTACACGCATCAAGTAGCTAGCTATATAGTGAAGACTCCTGTAAGGATGAGACAGAGCTATAAGCCTATAACAGGCTATAACAGGCTATATGGTATTGAACACTCTTTAGTATTTCGCAAACCATTATATTTATATATATATAGATCGGCAAGTAAACTGTAAAATTATATAAAATCCATAAAATGTTATAAAATGTAGTAATGAATCAACAAAATTGAATCGTGTATTTAAAATGCAGATGGCGGGAAATTTAGAACTGTTGCCTTGGCAACACCCGACCAATCAGAACTAGTTATTTGTTTGTTTCTATAATTACTATCAATTAGGAAAAGAAATTTCTGACTCTTGAAGTCGAAGAATGCATGACTGCTTATTGATAGGGATTGTATCACAATGCCGTCGATGAAACACACAAAAAAAGTTCGTCCTTCGACGGCTTCAGGTCTATTGCAATCTAAAGAAGTGAGTCATGTGGTTGATGAGTTACGTCCAACAACAGCACCGGTAAAAACAGAAGTTGGTTTTGATCCTACATTTCTCACATCACGCCATCACGTTCCTGGGACATTGACTTCATCCTCAGTTAGAGGGCGACAAGTACACGGTGGAATACCAGATCATGATTTAAAAGGAGTTCTTGGAAGAAGGGCAACGTTTTCTGAGCTAGATCATGACAAAATTAAACGTCCTTTGACAGCAGCTGGTCAGAAATTAACGCAAAAGGTATTTCATTATTTCTATTGCATTATAACATTGCATATTGTTTCCAAACATAGAATACTACTTCATAGTAATTTCAACTAAATTTTAAACATAATATTTTCCTGATATGTTATCACGACATTAAGATATCTTTGTTATGATTCTCGATCGTTATGGAATATATTTAATCCATGACAATTAGACAATACAATATATCCATAACATCCATGATTGTAGCAGATGTGGCAGTGAGTGCATGCAGCTGGAAATTAGAATAAACAAAGTATGTCACTATAAAATTTTTGCATGTTCGAAATGCAAATGGTGGTCATGCTAGCTGGGCTTGTTGATAGATTGTTAATTGTTGTTCATGAATACATACTACAAAGGTAGAGGGTGCATGGTTGCAGGGGCTGTTGGATATGTACTTGTTCCTCAATAAGTCTGCTAGTTTTCTGCTATTAAAAAATAGCCAGCACATAGAACATTTTCCAAATCAGTTTCAAACATATTAATCGATCGCAAGTGTCAATTAAATGAAATGGAATAATTGTAAATCGTGGTCTCCTAGACTGGGTCTACACTCTACATAGTTAGAGCATGGTGCCTTGTCAGTGTAATACTGCTATGATATTCAACCTGTTAATCTTCCATAGAAGAGAAAAATTTATATTAATATTTTAGAGTTCAATAATATATATAATACAATGACTCATTCAGTATGGTATTAAAATTACACCATTTTAGTTGGAAGACCAAATAACGCTTGAACAGTTGAATAAAATGAGGAAAGCATTTGAGGTGAATATTTATAATTTATGTGATTATTTGTGATTTGTGATTATTAGGGAGAAATACTATATATGTATGTGAGCTAGGTCTCATATGCACTGCAGATCTCGAGCTGAGGCCTAGCTGGCAAATGAGCCGTAGTACATATGAGTATAGCTAGCATAGAGTTTGACAAGCATGCAAGCTAGGGTATCAAAAACTACCAAATTGGATCAATGGCCAAAAGTGTGACATGTTATTCAGCCCTATTCCCAAATGTTTTCACATTTAATCTCTTTTCTTTGTCCACATTAGGAAGGCGATGTTGATAATAGCGGAACACTTGACCTTGAGGAATTTAAAGTTATATTCCAACAATTTCTTGGCTTAAAGGGAAAGGTATACTTGATATGGATGTAGAAACTGTGTGATATAATCATTACAGGTTGATTGGTTCATTGAAAATTTCGTCCATTTTTTCCAGAGCGAAGACCAGGTTACGGAATTATTTATGAAAATTGATTCTTCATCAGATGGTGAAATCAACTGGGTACAGTTAAATAATCAAACCTTGCAATAAAATTATCTTGCAGACCACGCCATGCCAGCTGGCAATCTACATAAACTAGTTAAAAAAATGCGGACTGTATGTGTCAGACAGCATGCATTTGTCATTTGAACATTCAGGCGATAGTATAAAAAATACAATGGCAACACAGCAATTCCCTATCATGAGGTATAAAAGTATGTATAAACCAAATAAAAACATAATAAACCACATATTTTTCAGGACGAATTTTGTACTTATATGCAGTTAGAGTATGCTGAGAAAGAGGAATCATATCTTCGATCTAAAGAGGTTAATTGAACTAATTTCAATAGATATTCGGAATGCCATTTCATTAACTTTGTCTTTGAGTATTAACTACTTTTTTTATGGCAGACGGCATTTCACATCCCGGCAACCACTGAGAACTCACCACATCGTGAGCAAGTACTGACAATATGTCACACTTCAGATAACACCTCACTGTGTGTTAGTCAGGTTAGGAGCAGATATGTATAATTTCTTGAAATTTTTGTAATGGTGATCATGGTAGTTCTTTGCTTTGATTTGTTTACAAAACATTATTTTCCCAGAAGATAATGGTTTTGTTATAGCTGTTCTTGCCATGATTAATAAAATAATTTTATAATTAAGTGACTTTTTCACTCCTCAGGATGGAATGGTGTCTTTTTGGTCACCTTCTCTAGATTTTAAAAGATCAAAACATGTAAGTCTTTTTATAAATCATACAATATTATTTTATGGTAACAGTATGAATTTTAAAATATAATTGTAAATTATAATGCTATATAAATGTTTTCTTGTATTGCTTTAGATCGAAACATCTTCTAAAAAAGCAAAGTGGATCACAGATTTCGTTTTAATGCCTCAATATAACAAACTCATCATTTCCACTGGGTAGGATCATATTTATACTCCTATCTGTCCCCACCATCCTTTGATTTTTGACGTGTTCATCTTAATTTTTTTATCCCTTCAGTGACCGGGAGATACAGTTTCACGAGTTGTCAACATTTGAGCCCTACTGTCAAATAAGTGGTTTAGAAACAACTCCACTAAAATTAGAATATTGGTGAGTTGTCAAATAACGATGAAATAAGACTTATCCTTAAAGAGAAATGAGCATAGTTCCGACAAAAAAAGTGAAAGTCAAAAGTGTAAGCATCATGGGTACCGCTTACGGTATGCAATGTGTTTTGTATATATTTTTAAGTGTATTACTCCATTTAGTTCGACTGGTCAGGATGAATGTGTCATTATGTATGGTGATAGTCAGGTAGGATTACAGAATGTTATCTTTTCTCTGGTAGCTCACGCCTTTGATTCTGAAAGGAAAAGAATGAAACATGCCGTCCAAATGAATGAACACTTTTTCCGTTACGCAAGACGCATGGAAAACACAGAGGCATACTTGTTGTGTGAAATAATATTCTGCTGATCTGCTCGATATCTCTGTGATAAAGATTTTTTATCATGATCCGAACCATGCAATGCCGTCACTTCATTGATGCATTTACATAAAGTTTCGTTACTCAAAGTTTCAAGGATTTCTTTCCTTGCAGGGCTGCATTAGTATATTTATTCTTTCATCAACCGGTGAATCATTAAGGTAACTCAGATATAAAATACTAGTTTGTAAAATTACGTTCCTCATTAATCAACCTGTAATTATGGAGTTTAAATTGTAATATATATCTGTTGAATTATTATAGAACGTGGAAAAAGATGCCAAAGGTGGATGGAATGGCGAATGTTAATGTTGATAGTGTCATTAGTTCTGAGAATATAAAATTTGTGAGGTGGGTTATATAGTATGTCTCGAGTCAATCTGCCAACCATGTACATACTGAAGCTTTTTAATCAACTAAAGTGGTTTTGCTACTACCGCGCTGTTTAATAACCCCACAATTTTATTGCTCGCTTTTATATCCAGCATAAACTACCTATAAAAGATAATCGGTTTGAAACAGTCGATCTGAATGCACAATAAAGTTATATGTAAATATTTGTTGCAGATGGAAAGTTCACGACGATTGGGTTTCCCAGGTACACGCATGGATTGAGTATATGGTTCTTGTTGCATTATGCATGAGCACGTTCTGTTGCAATTAAAGTATGCATGTACAGCATTGAGTAGTATATATTGTCATGTAATCCTGCCTACTAGCAAAGGTAGTTGTTTCTGTAGCTACAGGGTGGTAGACGCATAACGTTCACGGTCTTTTCTTTAGTTAAGGTACTATGAGTCACTTCGCGCTGTGATTTCCTGCTCTAATGATCCAAATACTGCTTTAGTTATTGGTGGGTATGCAATCATACACGTCACGTCTTTTATTTGAAACATTATAGCGAAATTGAAACACTCAATTGTGCATCTTTCACGCAGGCCAAACAATCGGAAGCACATACGTGGAGTCAGCTGTGCGAGATCAACCGGGACATGTTGGAGGACAGAAGAAAGTATTTCATGGCGCAGCAGGAAGAGATAATCAACCAAGACGACGTCAAGATGCTGATCAAACCGTCTTTAGAATCTATAAGGGAGTTAAGACGTTCGATTTTTCACGAGAAAAGAATGTCATTGTTACTGGTGGTAAGATAATTAATGTATACTCTAATTGGTAAAAACCTGTAAAAAATCGTATAAGGAAAAGATGAGAATATTTAAAATATCCAACATATCTAAATTGGTGGATGAATGTGCGTGTTCAAAGATTTAAACTCATGAAAAGTCTCTTTTACAGCCCTGCCCGACTTCAGTTTTTATTATTATACTCTGTTGATGATATCCTAATTTTTTGTAGGAATGGATCGTCTTATTCGCTTGTGGAATCCATATGTTCCAAGGTGAGTTTCATCTTCGAGTATAAAAAGGAAATGATAAGATATATCATATAAAATTTAACCGACTCTAGATAACCATAATATTTTCTTTCATTCCAGCAAACCAACAGGAATACTTCGCGGACATACAGCTCCCATTTGCTATCTGTATGTTTCAACTGAAGACAGTCGTATTTTCAGTGTATCTACGGACAAGACCGTTAAGGTATTATTCTATAAATAAACAGTGTTATTTCTATAGATATTTTTGCTCATAGTAGGTTTAGTTTAGCTTGATAAGACTGTAGTGAACTCATGCAGTGTGAATTTGAGTGTATGACAGCGTCTGGAAAATGAAAGTTTATGATCTTGTTTTAGGTGTGGGATCTTAACGATCAGAGTGTGTTGTACAGTGTTGGTGGAAAAGCTCATAAAATACGGGGAGATTTAGCAGGTCTGAATATAATTGTTGTTATTATTATTCCCTTTGACTTCGAACAACCAGCCCCAGGTGTGCGACATTCATAAAGTAGTGAAATTTGTTCATAATTGGTTTTATAATTTAGACTGTGTAAGATTGCTAATACAAATACTTAATTTGTTTCATAGCTGTTCATTATAATTTTTTCAATAAGACAGTTGCTATAGCAACTTCTGACCATGTTGGATTGCTAATGCTGAAGAGTAGGTATGTTACCTGTTAAATTTACGTCAGTTAACTGTTAAAATTACTATTTACCTAGATATAGCCAGTATATAGGCCTAATTCCAATGATTGACAAGCATTTTTAAAAAAGAATAACAATGCCTGAGAAAGAGTAAAAGCATTATTACTATTCTGCTTTTTTAATTAGACTAACGTCATCGGACTTGACCATGACACACAAAGAACCCGTTTACTGTGCAAAATTCAACAAAAGTTTTAAACATGTTGTGACTGCCTCTGAGGGATCGGTAAGCCATTACAAAATATTGTATGTTAATTTTGTACCGGATATACAAATCAGTAAAATATAGTATATACGAATTATTGTATATGTTGTAATCTTTTAGCTTTTCTTAACATGCATGCAATGTGATGGTACAGTATTTAACATGCATGCAATGTGATGGTACAGTATTTAACATGCATGCAATGTGATGGTACAGTATTTAACATGCATGCACTGTGATGGTGCAGTATTTAACATGCATGCACTGTGATGGTACAGTATTTAACATGCATGCAATGTGATGGTACAGTATTTAACATGCATGCACTGTGATGTACAGTATTTAACATGCATGCACTGTGATGGTGCAGTATTTAACATGCATGCACTGTGATGGTACAGTATTTAACATGCATGCACTGTGATGGTACAGTATTTAACATGCATGCACTGTGATGGTACAGTATTTAACATGTATGCACTGTGATGGTACTGTATTTAACATGCATGCACTGTGATGGTACTGTATTTAACATGCATGCACTGTGATGGTACTGTATTTAACATGCATGCACTGTGATGGTACTGTATTTAACATGCATGCACTGTGATGGTACTGTATTTAACATGCATGCACTGTGATGGTACAGTATTTAACATGCATGCACTGTGATGGTACAGTATTTAACATGCATGCACTGTGATGGTACAGTATTTAACATGCATGCACTGTGATGGTACTGTATTTAACATGCATGCACTGTGATGGTACTGTATTTAACATGCATGCACTGTGATGGTACAGTATTTAACATGCATGCACTGTGATGGTACTGTATTTAACATGTATGCACTGTGATGGTACTGTATTTAACATGCATGCACTGTGATGGTACTGTATTTAACATGCATGCACTGTGATGGTACTGTATTTAACATGCATGCACTGTGATGGTACTGTATTTAACATGCATGCACTGTGATGGTATAGTATTGAGCTGCTGTTCCTCGTTATAGGTGATTAAAGTATGGGACATTGGAACAGGCAACCAAGTGTTTGAATTTAGTGAAGCTCATGGAAGTAGCGGTGTCACGTGCTTAGCTTTTGATTCAAGTGAAAGAAGGTTAGAAAATATAAAATGTAATCACTAACACCATATAATTAGGTCATGAACAAAGTAGCCGCGAAGATACGTGAAATCCTAACGATCATTCAGAATATTGTTTTTTTAAAAACAATAATAATAAATTCTTACAAGAAGTTACAAAAAATCTAGATTCCCCCAGTCCTAAACTTTCAATATTTTCTATGCAGATTAATTACCGGAGGGAGGGATGGGCGGTTAAAAATTTGGAATTATAACAATGGCCATTGTTTGCGGACATTGGAAAAAGGTTAGTACTTTATGAACAATAATATAATCATGCAAAAGTGTTGCAAAATTAAATTTCAAACTCTGGTATGTTTCAGATGAAGATATTGATGAAGTAGCATCATTAACATATGTTGTAATGAATAGAAATAGGTAAAGTTTTATGACCCCGATGAACGTTCTTTTGAAGCAAATCAAGCAATGCTTCTTTATTAGACTTTTGTCGATTTATCACTTGCTCTAGATATATCATATCCGTAGGATGGGACAGAACAATAAACGTTTTTCTTGTAAGTCTTCATAATTATACTTTATTAGCCTAATTCAGGCATGCTTGTAGTGCATGATGAGCAATACTGAAAGAACTTTAAAAAATGTGTTCACAAGTATAGTCGCACTGGTGAAGAAGGTTAACGGACCGAAAGCTTTGCAACATTAAATACCTGCGTGGTGTACCTACTGTCTAATTTATTTATATCGGAACTTTGTTCTTATTTGCACATATAGGATGACACATCAGATTTTCATCATGTTCAACGACCATATATAAGATGGGACGATGACTTGGTGAGTTCAATTTAAAAACAGTCATGCAGCTTTCATATAGTTTCATATAATCTGCTGTCAGGGTGGTTATAAGATGATATTTACATATATTTATAACCGCCTGGATACTGCATGTATACAATATTTTTTCTATCATAGTTGAATTTCTGTATACAATATAGTCTTGCAAAGTAAGAATTTTAATAAAGGACTTTAATTCTAAGATGAATGTTTCTGCATGTCAGAAGCAGTCTCTTTCATTGAGTTTTATTGTTGAATGATAATAACATTGCACTCGCATTCTTTTCCTCTGTGTTATACTGTATGATATCTCCCATGCATGTACCAATGCGTTTATTATAATAGACCCAGTGTCTTCTCTTGTGTTTCCTCTTATAGTGATAATAATATAGCTACTTTCCCTGTTTTTTTTTTAATTTCGTAGACAAATGGACATCAAGAAGATATTTTATCTGTAGTGTCGTGTCCTCCTAATTTGCTAGCAACATCCAGTTTTGATGGCGAGGTTGATAGTCCAAGCTTATATTTAACTTTTAAATTTTTCAGAAATTTTAATATGATTTATTATTTTGTGAGCTTTACCACCCACAAAACTCAACACCAACTGTCTTGTAGGTTATAGTTTGGAATATGGTTTCAGGGCATATATTTTGCCATATCCGTTCTCCGTTTCAAATGGATAAACCTCAAGGTAATAACATTTTAGGGTTTAAAGTGCTCGTCACAATTACCAATTAATATGTTTTTTTTTATGAGAAAAAAACACTATTGAATGCATGAGGATTAAATATCAGACGACTTTATAAGTTGTCGTTCTTTTCAGGTAGTGGAGCGAATGCTGTCAGTTCATTGGTGTTCCTAAGGTGCAGAGCTGGGAATAAGTCGTCAGCAATACTTGTTACCAGTGGACCTCAAGGTGAGCTTAATTAACATCAAGGACAAACGCAAATAAAACCATCTGTCCGGAATCTGTTAAATATGAATCATTTTGTTGCCTTATTATGTTGAATCATTTTGTTGCCAGGAATAGTTCACTTCTGGAATGTTTACAATGGAGGGTCACTTTACGGCACGATATCACCGGTAATTCTTTCCTAAGTACACTTCGAATTATACTATGAAGGGCGTCTACATAGTCTTTTCTTCATTCTGTCGTTCCAGACAAATTTTGAAGTCACTGCGATGGTTACCGATAAAGCTAACACGATATTAGTCACGTCTGACCATGGAGGTAAGCATATTGCACATTGTGAAAGGACTGTAGTCAATATCGCTCATGTAACTGCAGTGGTCTATACCACAACTTTCGTGTTCTTATTGCAGGATTTGTGACTGTTTGGGACATAGAAAATTATTGTTTGTATGAAAAATCTGACGATTCTCCTAAACGTAAGTGTCAGCGCATATTTCATAATTCATCATAACGTGTTTGATATATATTGTAGAAATAACTTTTTTTTAATTAAGGAACACAATCTTGGAGGGCCCATGTCCAAGAAATCACGAGGTATTTAATAGAGTTATCAAGGTTAAGTGTCGTATGAAATTGTGTCAGCTAGTAGCAATACTTAATGATGTTTAAAAGTGATGAAAAGTTTGTTGATTCACTTCACTAAATTTTTTTACAGTTTGGATATTTCAGAAGAGTACAATGTTTTACTGACGTCATCAGTGGATTGCACGGTTCGAATGTGGACGTTAAATGGACATTTTATTGGTAGGAAATTAAAACTATTTGTTCCATCTACAAAATTCCTTTAACAAGAATATAATCGTGTGATTGTTTTGCGAAGGAACGTTTGGTCAGCCTAAAATGTGGGATATTCATCAAGAAATATCATATCAACACCCCATGGTACCCTATGATGTTCTTGTGGATCCTAAAAGTATTCCTAAACTTCCCATATTTGAAAGTGATGAAGAGTCCATCGATATCATTGAGGATAATGAAGATCTTGATGGTGAACATGAAATGGAAACTGTAGGCATTGGAAGAGAGGTAAGATTTTGTTGTATGAACTATGAAGATCGATTAAAATTCCTCTAAATTTTGCGCTACACGCGTCCTGCTTGCCGTGATTACCAATAAGTTCGTTTCAATATCGAACAAAACGCTTCATGTGTATAATGCTAATAATGACGTAAATCATTACTCATACTGAATCTTTGATTTGTTTCCAAGCATGAATTATAATATTTTATGATATTCTCAAATCTCAGGCGAACATGCAGGGGCGAGGTTCTATGAACAGTGATTATCCAGCTCAGAGGTATGATGGTATATACTATGATCAAATTTCTTATTCTTGCCGGTAAATCCTTAAACAGTTTTTCATATAAATTCGCAGTCCTGATGATCACGAAATCGCTAAGGAATTAAAAGATAGAGTTTGGAAGAGTGGAATGGGAAAAAGGTTGGTTTGGTAGTAATTTTGTAGGAGTGCTTTAGAATCTCAGAGAGGTTCTCTGACCTTGGAATGTATCTTATTAGGTTCTATTCGCTGATGAGGTTCTGAGTTTCGATTGAAAAAACAACCAGAAATGCCTATCTTATTGACGTTACAATGCATGGGAAACTTCATCTTACTAATGACTCTATAATTCTCAAAACCTTTTATTTTCAACAGACTTCGTCACGAAAGATTACGAAGAAAGCCTCAAGCTTCAGACGGTCCAAATGCTTACCAATCGCTTACCTGTTATGACCTGGAAGTAACCCCTCCTATCCCCCCACCACCCGATACATCCTTTATTAACGATCCTTTTGATATCAAATTTTAAATCAAAATGTACCAGCAAATATGAATCAAAAAGAGATAACAATTAGTAGTGTACAAAAAACAATAGATTATTTATTATAATTACACAGCCAGGGCATTAAACATCTTTTACACTAAGTCTCGCTTCCCCTATATTTTAGATATATAACCCTTATTTATACAGCAGATGGATCTCATCTGCAAGTAATCTTACAATGGGTTGAACTACATACTTATTGTACGTTTATTTTGCATTGCAATGTTAGTCATTTTGCTATAGGCAATGATTAGTACGCACCATGTTACTCTCCGCTGTTTGCGTGTTTTTTTTTTATTTTGCTGGCGCTTTAGTTGATGACGATTATTTAACTTTTATCCTTAATTCTCTCCGACTTTGATCAAGGCAACAAAAAACCTATAGAGTAGGGCTTTTGTTGCGTTGGTGAAAGAGTGTAAAATATGAAATACCAATAAATGTCAACAAGAAAACAGCAAGTAATTTCTGTTTGGTAACAAGCAAAATAGTGAACCTACTGCACGGAAAAAATTATAAAAAATAGGAAAAAACCCCACGAGTGTTATGCATTCTGTAGAAATATGGACATATGGTAACTTACCATGCATACAGTAAAACTGGTAACGTTATTAATTTAATTGCTATAAATATAAAAATGTATATGTGTATGTATATAAAAAAATGTAAATTATAGATACATCGGCTATTTATTGTTCAATAGTCCAGTTGTAAAAGTTCATTGGAGGTTGGAGAGATAAGGGACTAAAAAAACTTTAGACCATGTAGTAACAATCCTAAAACTTTGACTGTCACTGTGCTCATGGTACTGAACTATATAATAACTCCTGGAGGACGTGCTCCTCTTATTTCAGTAACTTATTACCTCCGTTCCACAGCTCAAACCCTGGGTACGAAGTTGGAGGTGTTGGAAACATGAGAAACTAAAAACTACACACCATGTATGCAATAACAATCCTAAAACTGTGACTGTGCACAAGCTTATAAAATGTATGACGATTAATTTTTTCAAACAGCCCGATTTCATTCTTGTGTTTTAATAAATTCCAAATTTATGTTTGAGTCATTTCCAAGCGGCTTGGAATTTTGTCTCTTCATCTTCGTTCAAGGGCTCCTTACAGACCTTCATTTCTGGTCATCGGCTGAATGATGGTTTCGTAGTACCACAATTGGATGACGGCATATATCTTTAGAGACGTGCGAAAAGAGAGCCTAAAGTTCTTAAAAAAGCGTTATCATGATTATACGCAAACCATGGTAATTTACGAACCAGTGACGTCATGACGCGCACTTTCACAGCTGGCATAGTGTATGACTAGCTGTCAAAAGATTGCAGAATGTGTACTCAGAAGAAAAATTGAACTTTTTAAAGTTTTTCAATAGTTTTCTCTTTGATAGAGATACGGATATCAGCTTGTCGGTATAAAGAAATTACACTTTGCATGGTCTTTAGTTATAATATGCACCAAGAAAACCCTAATTTTTTTATCTAAAACAGACGAGGTAAAAATTTTGCTCACGTGCAACATATTGCAATTTTAAATAAATCCATAATACACAATTTTACGTACGATAAATTCTAGGTATAAATTAAATACAAAATTATAATAAAATTCTATTCCAATATTGGTATTTTTATATTCACAGTCTATTCAAATTAACATTACCTATCCCAATCCCTAATTATAAACACGTTTTCTTAAATTTAACGATTGCATTCAGTGTTGTAAAATGTTGAGGATAATCTTTTAGTGCACAATGACGTCATGAGAACGTTTTTCCTACCATAAAACGTATTTGAAAACGACGGGAAACAAAGTTTTATTAAATCTTGTCAGTAAGTTTAAGTCTTGGGTTCATATGACCCTCGTTTCCCTCGTTGATAAAACCTACTACAGTACTGCTCCAATTTCACGGCTGTGATGTTTGAACGACAAACTGTATAACGTAGATCAAATTCCTGTAGGCGGTCTATGGCAAAAATTGTACTTTCCCTATTTTGTACCTTGTGTTATTTTTCTATAGTGTGGTTTTGAGGTGTTATTGATGCATCTGCTTTTATGACATATAAACGTATTAATTAGCTAGACAAGTCCCAAATTATACTCTAGGAACCTGAACCACAACATTTCTTCTTTTCCTTTCCTGATTTTTCTTTGTCCTTCATAAGGTCCACATTCCTTTCAGATTCTCTTGATTGAAGACTTCCTGTTCTGCTTTCAGCACTTGTCTGCGGACTTAAATCTTTCGGCTTTAAAACAACAGGTTTCTCTTCGTATAATTTTTCAGCAAGAGATGTGAATATTGCCTCAATATTTTGTTTATCATCATCATCTTTGCTTGATACCTCATGAAACGCCATGCTATATTGTTCTGCAAATTCTTTAGCAACTTTGGATTGCACTCTTTTTGATGTTACTAAATCACTTTTATTTCCAATCAAAATTTTGACAACTTTGTCTGGAATGGTATAATGTTTATATTCCTCAACCCACAATGTTAAACTCTGAAATGATGGTTCACTAAAGAAGGAAAACCATTATTTTTGGATCTTGATCTTTAAACTGAATTTCTCAAAGCAATTAATCTATTAGACCATGTGTTAAAAAACAGAAGTTTACTATCTACATGTATATGCATTGAAACCTCGTGAGTAGAATAAATGAAGTGTCTGAAAAATTCAGATACAGTATATCTAGAACACTGACCTATACTCAGTATATTATAGGTTTATATGCATTGTTAATATCCCAGCAGTAATAATTAAACTATATAAACAATGAGATTGCTAATATCAGTATCTCACACATGTAATAGTCACCTTCCAGCCTCTCCACTCTATTATGAGGTGAAAGGTGTATTCTTTTTCATTTATGATTCCACACCGCAACTAATGTTGTAGTAAGTTGTGGCAAAATAACAGATTTCATGTGAAAATATACTTTCAATTAATGCCCCGCAGATTGTCAAAATCACAACTAGAAAGTGTTGGAAAGCAATATGCAAGCTAAAGCTATACAAACAGTTTTAAAGTTTTACATGTACAAAATATTATGGAATATTTGAGTGTGCAGCTTCCTTTATTAAATGATGGGTAAAGACAATGTGAATGAATGAAAAGAAAAACATAAGTTACGATAGCAACCTTCAAATGATACAAACCTTGTGATGTCATAAACAAATACAATGGCATCAACATTCCGGTAGTAATGAATCGTCATACTTTTTCGAAATCTTTCCTGACCAGCAGAATCCCACACTTGAAGCTAGAAGACAATTTAAGGAGTTTATTAGCGAGTGAAAATATGCTGGATACATTGGGTTCTGAATATCACCTATTTGAACCATCCTAATCGACCTACATAGTATAGCTTCACAGTTGGAAGAGTATTGGACTGGCAAACAAGAGGTTGAGGGTTTAATTCTCACCAGAGTTAAGCTCATGTTTCAGCTTGCCTATAGTTATTAACTCAGGGAAGCACCATCATTGACTTATCCACTGTTTAAGCTAAATGGGCTTGATACAACCAGCCCCTGAGTCCTTATGCACTACCATTTTGAAGACAATTAATCACCATGGTTATTTGCCATCATCATCATTGCCAAAGTGTGTTTACCTTGCAGATAATTGAGTTGAAAGCTAAGCCTTGTAGTATAAACATGGCTTATTGCGTGTAAATTAAGCAAACTGATTTGCTTCATAGACCAGGCTTATATGAGTTCTAACATGCTAAACATTTATCAGTGTTGTAAGTTGTATAACCAGGTGTAATATTACGTTTTCAGTGAAATGAATAAAAATTTTTGACTAATTTTGATTAATATTGCACAGTCAATCCAATAATGTAACCTAACCTCGATAAAATGAATCAGAATTATATGAACGTCAAGAGTATCATGGATTATCTTGATGGCTAATTACTGTCGTAATCTAGCTTCATCTTAATGCTTTAATGATCACAAATATATTCAACAACATTTCTAGCACGAAACTATTCTCATTTACCTTGACTTGTTCGCCTTTAACGTCGATAGTTTTATCAAAGAAATCAACACCAATCGTTGTTTCAAGTTTTTCGTAGAACTTGCCAGTACATAATCGACAAGCAAGACTAGTCTTGCCAGTAAAGCTGTCTCCTATAATAACGATCTTGAATGTCTGAAGTTGTGTGTTATTCATCGTGGCACTAGATCATAAAAACTAGTCTACCTATCTAACTCAAGAAATTGAAACACTACTAACGAGGATTGAAGAATCATCGTGAACTTTCCAGGACAATCCTGGTAAGAAAACAGTAAACAATCCTCTTCCTTTTATGAATCCTTTTATTCTGACTCGTTGAAATTCTTCCACTGACACTTCGAATGCAGGCTCATAAAAATGTTGGAACGGAATGGAACCAGTAACCAGTGAGCTCTACATGGTCACTTTCACTGGTTGGAACTTGGCTGGTGTGGGTCTGGGTGTATCTAATAAAAAATGGTAACCTAACTTCAATGTGCTATTGTGCGTAAATTACTTGAGCAACAAGTGCAATTTTTTACAGTTTGATAGATCAGGTTTTTCGTTGTTGATCATTTTTCAATATATTTTACTGAGGGACATGTCGCAGTGCTCGGAAGCTTTCGCCCAATTGGATAACGCTTTTCTATGCTTTCTAAAGAACAAAGCTATGCTATTGGTTGAAACAGAAATGAATTGTAAAGTTCAGACAATGAAAATCATTCTGGCGAGGAGCTGCGACACTACCCTATTTTAATAGTAATATGTAAAGAAAAGGTAAGGAAATGTAAGCTCGATCAAAAATCGTGGTGAAAATTTCACCTGATCCTGTAAAGACGCTATAGAAATTGAACATCATTACCACCCACGCCTGTTGTGACATATGCATTGTGATTGACCACGCACCGTTTAGAAACAAGAATCACCCTCGACGTATTCACGATTAATGGCTTTTTCTTTTGTTTGAGGTGAAAATGAAATATGTTGATTTTCACCAAGATTTTTCAACGATCCTGTATGAACTCATTTTTTCTCTACCGTGTCCGTGTGTCCCAAAAAAGTACCCTCAGGCCTCAACTGAAACAATTCTTTTGTTGTTAAGGGTATTTTTTTCGGGGAACACACTGTATTTTGGTACGAAAGGTCAAAACTGAATGAGAAAACATTAAGACTAAAGATGGCCTCCAACAGGCAATAGCTCCTTTAAGCCCCGCACAGACGAGCAAGTTTTCCTTGACAAGTTTTTTGACACGTTCACTTGCTCGTGTGTACGACGAACAAGTTTTCCTTGACAAGTTTTCCTTGACAAGTTTTATTTGTTCGTGTGTACGTAAAAAAATTTTTCTTGGCAAGTTTTACGAGTCCGCATTACTGAAGTACGTAAATATATTGATGAATATATTGATGCGCAGTAGCCTACTGCGCATTTCCTTGTCAAGTTTTCCTTGACGGCCGTACACACGAACATTTTTCCTTGTTGAAAAGCTGGCATGACTAGCTTTTGAACAAGGCTCCTTGTCAAGGAAAATTGTCAATTTTCGTGCGTACACACGGGCAAATAAAACTTGTCAAGGAAAACTTGTCAAGGAAAACTTGCTCGTCTGTGCGGGGCTTTAATTTCTGCTAGTTGGCTTCACTTTTCTAAACCACAAAGTTTCTAAAATTTCTTAAACAGCTGTGCTCTTGTGGTGTGGTTTTAAAATATCTTTGCAGTGGGATAAATCAATGCAAACAAGTATTTTATGCACCACTCAAGTTTTTTCATGAACTATTGTGATCATAACTGCTATTAAGCTCCAGATTAAGCAGAAGCCCTGATTAAGACAAATACAGACCAAGGATTTAGCAAACTGCTAAAAATAATATAACTATAGGATGGTCTGAATATTAGCACTGATTCTGATTGCTTTTAATACTCGGAATTACTGCAAACTGGACGAGATTAAACTGAATCAAATTGATTCAAGCGAAAAATTCGTTATTTGAAAACTGGCTTTATATTTAATTGCATTATGTCAATCGTGTTTATACAATTAGCTAGTGATGATAACTAGTAGACTGCATTATATTTGATTTCAATCGTCCCAATATAAAAATGCATTCCTTGCTGAAAATCCTAATTTCAGTTCTCGGCTGGTAGACGCACCGTTTCCATTCTGACTTACGTAAGTCGTATTTATATTAAGACAAGATTTCTAAGCCAATAAAGTTATGGGAATATACCTCGATGCGTGAACTACTTACATGCACAGACTATATTGAGGAACCGCCGACGACGTCATGTTAATTAATCGATAGTGTTCTTTGGGTCAAGTGAAATAGGAGCAAATTTAATATAGTTACGCAATTGGTTTAATATCCTCATAGTAGGAACGTGCATTCTGTAATTATAATACACATTGTGGATGCTGGAAAGATGATTTTATGTGAAATATCGGCTGGTGCGTTGAGCTGTCTTAAATAATTATGTGGCACTTATTACCTTATTATCTTGCTAATCCTTGAGCTACCCTTTCCCTTATCATGTAAAACCTCTCCTGCATATCATTACATATTTAAATGACGAACAACACCGTTTCTATGCTATATTGTTTGTTAATGATTTCGGAACGATTTATTTGGCTAGTAGCAATACACGTAACGGAAGAGTAGCATTATACAAGATACATGGAATGACTTCAGTTTTTATGCAAAGACGGTCCACTTATATTAGAAGAAGCCTTGGTTGGAATGTTGTGACAGCGTGTTTTGATAATAAATGTTTTTAACAAGTGATAATGGCATCAGAAAATCAAGCCTCTCCGTCAAAACCTCGTTCAATGCTGCCCCGAACCTTGGTGGTCATCCTGAGTCCCATATCCGATGTTCCCACAACAAACCTTCGTCGCTTTAGCAGCAAGAAGTTTGAAAAGGTGTTTGAAGATTTCAAGCAGTGTAATAAACAGAGTATCAGTGTACAATTACAAGATGCTGTTGACGATATACAATTTGTTGGTTGTCTTTCTCCTTTCACATTGTTAATTCATGGATCAACGGAAGATATGGATACAATAGAACATGCCTGGGTCGGAAGGATGTTAAAACCGCCCTCTGGCTTCCTTATCAAAGATTTTGGTAAGTCAGCGTATTTTACTTCATTTCTAACATAAAAACAGAAATAGAAAAAATTTGAGAGCATGGCTAGACTAATCCCTGTTAGTAAATACTGTCAAACGCCGATTTAAAGTGCATCAGGTTTGATAAACGGAAAAGGGGTAAGAATAAGATTAGCGATGACATGCATCTATTTTGATCATAAATATTTTAAAAACAGTAAACAGGCAAACGAGAAGGTGCACATGCACTAGCTCACCTCGTATTTGTGCATCACTTACATCAACACAATTTTTCACTGTATGTCAACATATAGTGTATTATATTACTAAACTATAAACAGTGTTTTCAACTGGTCGTGCTCAGGTAGTATTCATAAAAAGACTTATTTTGTGATCAAGTGGGACGTTGCCAGTTGTTGCCGTTAGGCACAGGCTTAAATGATTAAATGTAGCATAGAAATTCGAATCTAGGCTCATCTAGCGACCAGCTTAGGCAGTTTGCATGTTTTACATTCAAAGCAAGCCAGGTGCATAATTCGCAAATATTGATGTGCAAATTTTCTCTTCTGATTATAATTTTGTAATTATTCGTGTATAAATTGTGATTTATGTTTTCACAATTAATTTTTCTGTCGACGGAAATCAAAACCTGCATAGTTTGGTAGAAAAAACCGCGCAACCATACATGACATGTATACTGTATATCGAAATGACTATACATCTTTATAGCACATTGCATAGTACCCAGTGACGGACATTATGTCAGGCAAGTTTCAAACTCATGTCACGAAATCATGTAACTGGGAGAGGGCTGCATACACATACATACGAAATAGAAGATTTAAGGTTTTTCTTCATGGTTATAGGTATAGTCTCTTGACCTCGCTCTTGACCAGGTAACTCTTATACAAACTACTCGAGTGAACTATATACACATTTTTCTCATGGAATCGCAATGGTAGCCATCATCTGACCATGATATACATTGCTCATGTTAGCTGTACGTCGATCACTTAATTGGTCCAGTTTTATTCCGTCCTAAACTGAGGCATCATTAGCCATCTATTAAATACATTTAATCTTTACTACGTCCGTTTACGTCAAACGACTTTGTAAGTCGAATTGCAACTAGATACACACAGAGGAGGTATAATGACTAGAACACGCAGAGGTATAATGACTAAAGTATAAATAAACCTCCCCCTCGGGGGTTTACGTACAAGGATCGTACACTTATAAGTTATAACTTACAGAAGCAGGTGAGCAGGCGGTATAAGCATGTATAGTTTCCCTTATATACGGAGAAGCCGTTCAAAGCCGTTCCGTGCAGGATTAATTTCTTCAAAGAAAAGTCAACCAGCAACTGAGCTACACTATACGTATAGCCTATGATTACATTGGATTTAAATCTTGTGATTAGCAAAGAATATGAATATAGACTATAGTTAACGAAATTACATTCAGCTCTACTTTCATTGCTTAAAGTCATATAATGTTGTATAGTTAAAGTATAGAACATCGACGTCGACGTATAGAACCAATAGTTTTCCAGCTACCAGGTCCACACATAGCATTAACCACTGTTTTCATCAACTTGATGCTCCTGGGCTGGTGTTCAAAGTTGAACATCATTCCACCTCCATACTTCTCACGAATCACCTCTGATGCCTGTGAGGAAGTATACTGCCACTTCTTTGAAAATTGGTCTTCAGCAGAAAAACCGATACACAACTGCGATTTACTCATTCCTTTGCCAGTGTAGAAATGTAGTCGAGAATTGATATCGCCGTCGTAATAAGTCATTTCCCAACCGTAATCCAGATTTAGACCCAGATGATGGCCATTCCAATCGGTGTTGAAGTAAACATGATCATCATACAACGCTTTTGTGATCAGTTTGTTAGGCATGGCTTGTTTCATTAGGGTTGTAACCATGGCCAACGAATCATTATGAATGGTGCCGATGCTATATTCGTCATCAATATCAATTCCATCCAAACCATAGAGTGTGACAACTTCCGTTTTGAGATAATCCACGAAACTTTGGGCTGTAGATTGATCTGCGAATTGCGACCAACCTGTTTGAGTGTGACCAGCCATGATGGTCAGTAAAACAGTTATACCTTAAAAAACAGAATGTTTTGGAATGTTTCAATAGATCCTTTTTATATAATCACGGCACGACAACCATCATCAGTGTATGGACAGTGGAAAGCTTACCTTGGTTCTGAAGTTGTTTTATGTATCCTGAATCAAGTACCATCTGAATGTTCGAGTTGAACTGGGCTGTGGCGTGCGGATTGTTGTGGGCTCGGAGCATTGGACGAGTGTCGGTGACAAAATTACCAGCAAAGATACAAACCACATCAATCGCTGGGGACGGAGTCATCTTTGCTAGCACGTAATTTTTGATATCAAGAAATTGCTGATTGCTCAAGGGATTGATATAGATTGTAGCAATCGGCTTTTTCTCGTATATATCACATTGCAAAGAACTGGTAATAGCCGCCTGGCCTTTAAAGAATACTGCCATTCCTGTTTCAAAAGGACCGTGTTCGTTTGCAAGTGGTGTTTCTAGATTGACTGTATTTCGAACATAGAAAAAGAAAGTTATCTCTTCCTTCGGGTGCGCGAAAACGAAACGCATTGCATCTTCAGGAGTTGTGTTGGGAATTTTTCTCACAAAATTGCTCCAATCACCTGACGTTTGAATCATGTTTTCAATCTTCTTCCATCCCATGTTTATAGATCAGTATAGCGTACTTGTTACCAGCAACCACGTCGACGCGCTTTAAAAAATATTGACCGAGGTCAACGATAGAATGCATCTATGAAAAAAATTCTAATATATCACGAGTGATCCTCGTATATAATGCATGATTGGGCGCCGCCGCGCCGGATATAGGATTTTATTCCTCACAATATTCAAAGGTACTTAATATTTCGAGGTGAACCGACCAAGTATTTGTCGCCTTGTGCAGCACGTTCTGCTTTTTGCATCCGAATAAATCAGCTTCTTAAATTATCTGATTTTAATAAATTAGTAGACCAATATCAATAAAGAAGAGAAATTCTTCGTTTGTTTGAAATTAATTCGACGCGCGGGTTGCTTACCATATTATTGGCATATATTTTCATACAGACTTCTACAGTGCATGCATGCAGTAGGATTATTGACCAAAACTACACGTTTTTTATCTGCGATCGTAAGGTTCTTTTACCCATACAATTGACACAAATATAATAATCACGCTAGAATAGCTATACGTATAATGACTTCCTTCTTAGTCTAAATGACCGGATATATATATCGATTGTAAACACGCAGTCTATATCGTCTGTTTATTAGCATTCATCCCAGTTTTATAAATATAGCTTGGGTTATATCATGTTTAAAGTTATGTAAGATATCCTAAATAGCAGCAACAATCTCGAAGATTATAAACAGATGATTCGTCAAATAAAATAGTTTAATTACAAGTTGCACTGTGACTGTCGTAGAGAAAACAAATATCTATGTCTATGAGTTTCGATGACGCAAAATGTTGGGCTCTTGCAACTGTAGCCCGCTGTCTTGGGTTACACGAGTCTCTATTCCTTATTCCTATTCTTATATTAAAAATCCTTAATTGGAACTCTAAAACCCCTCTGGAATCGTAGGCGGTAATGTAAGCCGCAGTACTGCATTTTCATTTTATGTTTGTTCGCTTTTTATACTGATTTACGAATAACAGCATTTTTAATTTGCCACCCAGCATATCAAAAGAAAAAAATAGTACGAAGTATTTCTTTCAAGAGCTCAGTAACAACATAGAATGTTGGTTAACATTCTAGAAGGTCATTATAACAATCAAATACTTTCCGGCCAGTTAAATAAATGAAAATACACACATGAAAATATTTACTCTGCCTTTAATATAGTCTTACATTGTCATTGACATCCTATTTTTATAGGTGAAATCTCAGAGGTGAAGATGAAGCAGATATTGCAGTCGCAATTTTTATCTATTTCTGATACATTATGCGAGATAGTGAAAGGACTCAACGAATGTCAAATCGCTTCTAACTTTGAATGCATTGTAAGCAGATTGTGCAGTAGTTTTGATAGCGTTGTTATACCGCCAATGACAGCCATAAAGAAAAGTTTGGATCTTTTAGTCGAAGAGCAAAGACTTACCTTTATTAATGGTTTGTATAATTACGTCGTCCCTTTAAAGCTTAGAAAAGAGTTGTCAACTCTTAAACCACTTCCTCAGGATAAAGAGCCACAGGCCCCCCCAAAAGTGCTTATTCTTCAAAGAAGAGAGCGACGGAAGAGAAACGTTACATCTCATCAAGAGAATATTCATCGAAAAGACAGAATTTAAGAAATCAAAACGGGAAGGAAAAGGAGAGAGCATTGAAAACGAAAAAAATGAATTATGCAGGAAAGTGTACTGGAAAAAGAGAAGCAAGATTAGATAACAATCGAAGTTTTTCAGGAAAAACTACTAGGAATGGTAGAAGGAATGAAGTTGTAAAGTCAAATAGTTTAAAAATTCGCAGACCAAATCACTGCATACCTCGTAGACAGTATTCCTACGAGGAGTTACCTTCACATGCAGTACAGGATGAAACGGAAGTAAAAAAGCCAAATAAGAAACGTAATTCTTTTATTGGTAAACTTTCCCGCCTGTTTAAGACGGAGGATGGGAAACTAACAAGCAATGATGAAACAGAAGATAATTTTGACCATAATATTAGTCATAAAGAATGGGATAAAATTACGACTAATGAACAAGCGAAATTGCTTTCCAGCAAAATTGAAATGAAGCAGCAAAATGCATTTGTAAAAGAGAGCAAGAATGGAGTGAAAGTGAAAAGAAAAAAGGAGAGAGGTATTAGTAGTGGCAAACCTTTGGACAAGAAAAGATATTCCGAGAGTTCGGCGAAACTAACGGCGAAACACAAGAATACCAATGTCAATGAAGACGAAAGCCGTCTCCAAGGATGCAGTAGGAAATGTTCCTCACGATCAAGTAAAACGTCTAACAACGCCAGCTCACAATCGCGCTCTCCTGATTGGTTAAACGCAAACTTTTCGCGCGATAATCAAAGTACCGTAGTCGTAGAGCAAAATACAAAATGCAAGCCTTCTCAGAGCAACGAGAACGAAGCGAGGAGGAAGAAAAAGCAACAAACGCCACCTAGGAAGGGTTCCTTATCATCTTTTTCAGACTCAAACTATTCTTTCGAAAGTGATTCAGACTATTCTTTGAGTTCAGATAGCAGCGTTGATTTGAAAAGAAAATCATTTCATTATTCTGAAGAAGACACGACGGATGACGAATCACACCTAGGAACCTGGGAGGACTGTTCCTCGAAATTCAGTTCAACTCGAGCAATTTGCGGGGACCTGGAAATGAATACTCTCTCAATAAACCAAAGCGATAAAACTTCATCTTCATCGGACTCAACAAAATGCGTTGAAAACCATTCAGTAACAACAGCATTGAACGGAAATAAAACTTCAGATCATAACATTTGCCCGCAACGAAATAACTTAAATGGCGGTAATCTTGTCCAATTCATTGGAATTTTGTGATTACATTGTGTTTCAATAAATATATTTATTACGAATAACTGTTGTACATGTCAGTTTGTTTTCAAAAATGACAATTACGTGTATACGCAACCCTACAGATGATAAGGTCGTTACTACGATATTTCTCACATCTCATGGACCGGGTCTCCGGAGAGTCTTGCATGTTTTTGCATGAGTAGGACTTTAGTTAATCCAGTTCATCTATTAAAAAGATGTGGCATACTTTAACAGTTACTTTGTCTTTGATAATTAAACTTGTATGAAATACACATGACTACGATTTTCAAATATATTTATATAATTCTCCAAATAATACAAATTACAATTATTTTTTTCTACATTTTTAAATTTTTTTGCAACACACTGATTACATATACATGCAGCAAGCATTACGATGATGAGACATCCTAAATACGCATTGTAATCCACGATTATTAAAAAGCTGGTGGATGTACACTAGCTGTAGGCTACTAGAACATCACCTATGTTCCGTATGTTGCACATATAACTTATACTTTAGTTATAACATATAACCTATGTTTGGTATGTTGCAGGTACAACTAGCATCAAATGTGGTATAACGACTGCCTAAAACAAAAACATTTTTTGACGTTTCAATCTAAGGGTCTTTGTCATGAGAGTTTGTGTAAGAACGTTCTATAAACTCTCCTAAGGAAGGCCTTAGGTCGAAACGTTAAAGAAGTGTTTTGCTTATTTTAAACCTCTGCAATCAGACTAGAATCCCCATTTTACCAGCACCATATAATTATGACACCAACATATTTTCTTCTATCCATCATCTGCTGCTACCAATATTAATATTTGTTTCAAACATTGCTTGAATATTATTTATTACATTAATACTAAAAATCTAGCACTGTACCCACTAACTTTTGAAATAATTTTGAAATAAAAAGTTCCATTAGCTCATCGGTTATGCTTTCTTTTCTGGGTGTTGAATGGCATCAAGGACTTTATTAATATCAAAATCTTTGGCCTTCAGTAGTTGAGTGAGCCATCCACCTTCATCATCAAAACCCATAGCTTTCATATAGGAAAGTGCATTCGCTAAGCGATCTTGAGGCTCAGGGTTTTCACCATCATGAGCTGTTTCATCATCCACAACAACGTAAGTATGGTCACCATCATGCGGTGAACCAGCTGCTTCATCCTAAGAACAAATGCATAAAGTGATTACGACTGAAAAGATTGTTAGCAGGAATCAATGTGTGATAGCATTTTTAAATAACTAGACTCCAATATTGTATTGTATAAGAATTTCCTGAAAGAGACAAAAAGCATCTTGAAAAAGGATTTTCGGGATCTAAGATAAGCTGAATATAACTATTTACCATTGGTTCATCACCATCCTTGTCTCTTGTTTTTGATGTTTCTCCTTGTCCAGTAGCTGGTGATTTGCCACCTTCATGTTGTCCACAACCACCTAAAATGAGGAAATAACCTTGTAATAGCCAGTTGAAATTGTTTAACTCCTATAGCACACTTTGGTTAACCAGTCCAAGACAAATAATTCACCAAAATAACAACAATCAGTTATGTAAGGCAGTTGACTTACCTTCACTGTTTTCAACATATGTGTGAACGTCAACACCAAATGGGCCAAGGAAAGAGTTGAGTGCCTCACCAAACTGATGGAAAAATGCTTGGCCTTCTCCAGATTGACCTGGTCTCTGCCCAGTGCCTGAATTTCCAGGGAATCTAGGGCAACCCAATCCACCACGACCTCCACGGGAAGGACTACCAGGTCTTGGTCCACATCCACCTCTTGGACCCATACCTCCTCTGGGACCCATACCTCCTTTGGGACCCATACCTCCTCTACCACGATGCATCCATGGCATGAACCATGGGGGACAAGGTGGAATGAAACAGGATGGGTCAGGATTGCGTATTCTTATCATGCGATGATGAGCATGAAGACCTTTACTTTCACAAGTACCACAGAGGTCATAATCTGGACAAACTGAACATTTGAATCTTGATCCAACAACTTTACCCTCACAGCCATCACAAGTAACCAGTGCATGAACCTGATCACCACTGCTCACATCTGGATCTGGCCTACTCTTTGACACCACTATAATATGATATAGACAAGATGAAATTTTAATTTTCATATTTAACAGACCCAGAAATTGTCATGACGTTACTATATTTAACAATAATTAGGATTTGGCATAGCCAACTGAAACTATAGAGTGCCTCAAATGCATTGGCCCGCCTTTCCTTCCAGCTTTAAATGATTGTACCAAATAGTCAGAACTTTGCAAATTATTAATTTTTTTACCTTTGATATAAACTCTGAAAAATCCCCCATCATGGTGTGTCAATGCGTCGATTAGTTCATCATCACTTGAGAACAAAACGTATTCATTTTCCTCGTCTGGAAAATATTAACAACTTTAAACACACTCCACACAACAAAACATAATAATCACGTAATTCGAAATATGATACTATTCGTAACTAACAATTGTCTAGTGCCTACCTTTCCAAAATAGTTGAAGGTCTTCTCTCTTCAAATTAGGATACACAGACTTTATCTTCTCGACTAAATAATCGTAGCTGGTCGATGCATCTGTATCGATAGAGAAACGACGAATCTCGGGGTCACTGCATTTACTAAACAACTACAGATACACGCAGAGGTATATTAATGACTAAAATCGGGAATAATAATCGGGAATGTAAACATTGTAGGAAAACCTATTATGAAAGCAAAATTGGTCAAATGAAGGACTCTACGCCCAGAGATTGGTGGAGAGAGGTCAAAAATCTTTGTGGTATTAATAAAAACACTCGTCGTGACCTAAGATCCCTTTTACTGTTTTACACCCTGATCTTGTGTGTGATGATCTTACTCTTACGAATAACATAAACAAAGCGTTTATCAGCGTAATGAATGATTACTCGCCTTTGACAGATTATACATGCGTGGATGCGGTTGATGATGAACCTTTGTATGTTACCGAAGAATCTGTGGCAAGGAAACTAAGAGCGATTAAGATATCTCGCGCCAGTGGACCTGATAACCTTCCAAATTGGGTGCTCAAAACGTTCTCGGACATTATCGCAAGTCCTATTACTGACATATTGAACACCTCATTTACCGAATGTAGAGTGCCTAATGCTTGGAAACTCGCAGATGTTTGTCCTCTGCCAAAGTCGTCTCTCATTTGTGATTTTAACAACGACATCAGTTGTCCATTGTTGATCCACGACAGTTTGGATTTATCCCAGGTTCATCGACAACTATGGCACTAATCGATATGTTTCATCATTGGTTATCTGCCACTGATGGGACATCGTCCACAATAAGAACTGTTCTCTTAGACTTTCGGAAAGCCTTTGACTTAGTAGACCATCATATATTGATCGCTAAACTATTCAGCATAGGAGTAAAGCCAACCATCGTTAATTGGATTATTGATTTCTTACGTCATCGGCAGCAGAGGGTTAAATATGATGGTACTTTTTCTAACTGGGTTGATGTCCATGCAGGAGTTCCCCAGGGTACTCGTCTTGGTCCATGGCTCTTTCTTATTCTAATTAATGATCTACGATTACCAGATCAGATCTCCCAAATGTGGAAGTTCGCTGACGATATCACATTATCCGAAGTGATAACCCAATCTAATGAAAGTTCCATTCAGGACGCTGTTGATTATGTTAACTTGTGGTCTAAAGAGAACCATCTACAACTCAAACCAACCAAATGTAAAGAAATCCAATCATGTTTTAAGAGAATCCCTCCATCTTTCGTTCCAATTGAGATAGATGGGATAAAATTTGATAAAGTTAGTGCTGCAAGACTTCTCGGTGTTACTATTCGTGACGATTTTAAGTGGATAGATCATGTTAAAACCATAACTGCTAAGGCCTCAAAGCGCCTATATCCCTTAAGACAACTTAAAAGAGCAGGACTCAGTGTTGATGATATGAAAGCCTTTTATTGTAGTGTTGTCCGATCAGTACTGGAATATTGCTGTCAATTGTTTCATAGAAATCTTCCCAATTACCTCTCGAATGATCTTGAACGCATTCAGAAGCGTGCATTGCGGATTATTTTCCCTCATCAAAGTTATGATGAAGCACTGAAAGAGGCATCTATTCCCACCCTCTTTGACAGGCGAGAAATGCTATCACAAAGTCTTTTTAAAGATATTGTTGTCAATGGAAACCATCAACTTGCTGGTTTACTTCCCCCTCGTAATAGCTGTAATGGTTTTCTGAGAAATAATAGAACTTTTAACACGCCACAATGCCGAACAGATCTTTTATAATGAGTTTTAGTACTGAAGCAAATTTTGCTAATTGATAACAAGTTGTATATATGTATTGTTTCCAATTTTAAATGATTGTATATATCTATTCTAAAGAACACATAATTGTGACTTTGACTAAAAAGGACTAAAAAGTTGTAAATATATATTGTTTCTTATTTCATTATGTATTTTAAATTATCGTATATATTTTTATGTAAAAGATACATAATTCAGTCTCATGACTGCCAGTGTCCTTTTTTCTGATAAATCTCTAAATCTCTCTCTAAAGTATAAATAAACCTCCCCCTCGGGGGTTTACCTACAAGGATCGTACACTTATAAGTTATACAAAGTGTCCCAAAAAAAACGCAACTCAGGTTTGCACCATAGTTCAGCTAAAATGACTTTTAGCATTGTAAATGAAGGATTAAGAGCCATTTTCAATTCCCAGAGGTGCTTATCTATTGTGCTTTAGAGCTGTATTAATGTTCTGCATATTTAAGTGGTTGCTTTTTTTTTGGGACACCCTGTACAGGGTGTATCAAAAAAACGCAACCACTTAATATTCTAAAATTCATATTGTTTATAAGCTCAATAGATTTCATGCCCCTGGGATTTTAAAATGGCTTCTAATCGTACAGTTCAACTGCTAATAGTCAAATCAGCTAAACTAATAATGGTGCAGCTAACAACCGAACAACGAGTTTTTATTGTCGTGCATGATAACTTGAATGCTAACTGTCGACCTTGTAAGATTAATTGTAAATAAAATTTTACTCGGTAATACTTTCAATTCAGCTCGTTGGTTTACGCACCCGACTTTGTTTACCAACGATTGTGCCGCTAGAATATGATTACAAGCTTTCTCGCATTCCAGGGGCCAAACGTCTTTTGTGTTGTAGAACAAAGAGGACATTCATGAATATTAAGTGGTTGCGTTTTTTTTGATACACCCTGTATATAACTTACAGAAGCTGGTGAGCAGGGGTATAAGCATGTATAGTTTCCCTTATATACGGAGAAGCCGTTCAAAGCCGTTCCGTGCAAGATTTCTTTAAAGAAAAGTCAACCAGCAACTGAGCTACACTATATAGCCTATGATTACATTGGATTTAAGTCTTGTGATTAGCAAAGAATATGAAGTGTATAGACTATAGTTAACCAAATTACATTCAGCTCTACTTTCATTGCTTAAAGTCATATCATGTTCTATATCTAGTCATTGTATAGAACATCGACGTCGTATAGAACCAATAGTTTTCCAGCTACCAGGTCCACACATAGCATTAACCACTGTTTTCATCAACTTGATGCTCCTGGGCTGGTGTTCAAAGTTGAACATCATTCCACCTCCATACTTCTCACGAATCACCTCTGATGCCTGTGAGGAAGTATACTGCCACTCCCATGAAAATCTGTCTTCAGCAGAAAAACCGATACACAACTGCGATTTACTCATTCTTTTGCCAGTGTAGAAATGTAGTCGAAAATTGATATCGCCGTCGTAATAAGTCATTTCCCAACCGTAATCCAGATTTAGACCCAGATGATGGCCATTCCAATCGGTGTTGAAGTAAACATGATCATCATACAACGCTTTTGTGATCAGTTTGTTAGGCATGGCTTGTTTCATTAGGGTTGTAACCATGGCCAACGAATCATTATGAATGGTGCCGATGCTATATTCGTCATCAATATCAATTCCATCCAAACCATAGAGTGTGACAACTTCCGTTTTGAGATAATCCACGAAACTTTGGGCTGTAGATTGATCTGCGAATTGCGACCAACCTGTTTGGCAACCATCCAGTATGGTCAGTAAAACAGTTATACCTTAAAAAACAGAATGTTTTGGAATGTTTCAATAGACCCTTTTTATATAATCACGGCACGAAAACCATCATCAGTGTATGGACAGCGGAAAGCTTACCTTGGTTCTGAAGTTGTTTTATGTATCCTGAATCAAGTACCATCTGAATGTTCGGGTTGAACTGGGCTGTGGCGTGCGGATTGCCCTTGGCTCGGAGCATGGGACGAGTGTAGGTGACAAAATTACCAGCAAAGATACAAACCGCGTCAATCGCTGGGGATGGAGTCGTCTTTGCTAGCACGTAATTTTTGATATCAAGAAATTGCTGATTGCTCAAAGGATTGATATAGATTGTAGCAATCGGCTTTTTCTCGTATATATCACATTGCAAAGAACTGGTAATAGCCGCCTGGCCTTTAAAGAATACTGCCATTCCTGTTTCAAAAGGACCGTGTTCGTTTGCAAGTGGTGTTTCAAAAGTGAATGTATTTCGAACATAGAAAAAGAAGGTAATCTCTTCCTTCGGGTGCGCGAAAACGAAACGCATTGCATCTTCAGGAGTTGTGTTGGGAATTTTTCTCACAAAATTGCTCCAATCACCCGGCGTTTGAATCTTGTCTTCAATCCTCTTCCATCCCATGTTTATAGATCAGTATAGCGTTCTTGTTACCAGCAACCACGTCGACGCGCTGTGAAAAATATGGTATAATGCATGATTGGGCGCCGGTTAGATATTTTTATTTTCTCTACGACAGTGCAACTTGTGAACTATTTTATTTGATGAATCACCCGTTTATGATCTTCGAGTTTGTTGCTGCTATATAGGATATCTTACATAACGTTAAACATGATATGTAGTGTCGCAGCTCCTCGCAAGAATGATTTTCATTGGCTGAACTTTACAATACATTTCTGTTTCAACCAATAGCATAGCTTCGTTCTTTAGACAGCATAGAAAAGCATAGAAAAGCAATGGACGAAAGCTTCCGAGCACTGCGACATGTCCCATGATATAACCCAAGCTACATATATTTATAAAACTGGGATGAATGCTAATAAACAGACGATATAGACTGTGTGTTTTCATTTAGACTAAGAAGGAAGTCATTACGTATAGCTATTCTAGCGTAATTATATGTGTCAATTGTGTGGGTAAAAGAACCTTACGATCGCAGATATAAAACTTGTAGTTTTGGTCAATAATCCTACTGCATGCATGCATTGTTGATGTCTGTATGAAAATATATACCAATAATATGGTAAGCAACCCGCGCGTCGAATTCATTTCAAACAAACGAAGAGTTTCTCTTCTTTATTGGTCTACTAATTTATTAAAATCAGATGATTTAAGCTGATTTATTCGGATGAAAAAAGCAAAATGTGCTGCACAAGGCGACAAATACTTGGTCGGTTTACTTCGAAATATTACCTACCATTGAATATTGTGAGGAATAAAATCCTAAGAGTTTCGATGACGCAAAATGTTGGGCTCTTGCAACTGTAGCCCGCTGTCTTGGGTTACACGAGTCTCTATTCCTATTCCTATATTAAAAATCCTTGGAACTCTAAAAATGCTCTGGAATCGTAGGCGATAATGTAAGCCGCAGTACTGCAATCTCATTTTATGTTTGTTCGCTTTTTACTGATTAACGAATAACGGCATTTTTAATTTGCCATCCAGCATATCGAAAGAAAAAAATAGTACGATGTATTACTTGCAACTTGCAAGAGCTCAATAACAACATAAACATAATAGGTTGGTTAACATTCTAGAAGGTCATTATAACAATCAAGTACTTTCCGGCCAGTTACTTGAAAGTACACACATGAAAATATTTACTCTGCCTCTAATATAGTCTTACATTGACATCCTATTTTTATAGGTGAAATCTCAGAGGTGAAGATGAAGCAGATATTGCAGTCGCAATTTTTATCTATTTCTGATACATTATGCGAGATAGTGAAAGGACTCAACGAATGTCAAATCGCTTCTACCTTTGAATGCATTGTAAGCAGATTGTGCAGTAGTTTCGACAGCGTTGTTATACCGCCAATGACAGCCATAAAGAAAAGTTTGGATCTTTTAGTCGAAGAGCAAAGACTTACCTTTATTAATGGTTTGTACAATTACGTCGTTCCTTTAAAGCTTAGAAAAGAGTTGCCAACTCTTAAACCACTTCCTCAGGATAAAGAGCCACAGGACCCCCCCACAAGTGCTTATTCTTCAAAGAAGAGAGCGACGGAAGAGAAACGTTACACCCCATCAAGAGAATATTCATCGAAAAGACAGAATTTAAGAAATCAAAACGGGAAGGAAAAGGAGAGAGCATTGAAAACAAAAAAAATGAATTATGCAGAAAAGTGTACAGGAAAAAGAGAAGCAAGATTAGATAACAATCGAAGTTTTTCAGGAAAAACTACTAGGAATGGTAGAAGGAATGAAGTTGTAAAGTCAAATAGTTTAAAAATTCGCAGACCAAATCACTGCATACCTCGTAGACAGTATTCCTACGAGGAGTTACCTTCACATGCAGTACAGGATGAAACGGAAGTAAAAAAGCCAAATAAGAAACGTAATTCTTTTATTGGTAAACTTTCCCGCCTGTTTAAGACAGAGGATGGGAAACTAACAAGCAATGATGAAACCGAAGATAATTTTGACCATAATATTAGTCATAAAGAATGGGATAAAATTACGACCAATGAACAAGCGAAATTGCTTTCCAGCAAAGTAGAAATGAAGCAACAAAATGCATTTGTAAAAGAGAGCAAGAATGGAGTGAAAGTCAAAAGAAAGAAGGAGAGAGATATTACTAGTGGCAAACCTTTGGACAAGAAAAGATATTCCGAGAGTTCGGCGAAACTAACGGCGAAACACAAGAATACCAATGTCAATGAAGACGAAAGCCGTCTCCAAGGATGCAGTAGGAAATGTTCCTCACGATCAAGTAAAACGTCTAACAACGCAAGCTCACAATCACGCTCTCCTGATTGGTTAAACGCAAACTTTTCGCGCGATAATCAAAGTACCGTAGTCGTAGAGCAAAATACAAAATGCAAGCCTTCTCAGAGCAACGAGCACGAAGCGAGGAGGACAAAAAAGCAACAAACGCCACCTAGGAAGGGTTCCATATCATCTTTTTCAGACTCAAACTATTCTTTCGAAAGTGATTCAGACTATTCTTTGAGTTCAGATAGCAGCGTTGATTTGAAAAGAAAATCATTTCATTATTCTGAAGAAGACACGACGGATGACGAATCACACCTAGGAACCTGGGAAGACTGCTCCTCGAAATTCAGTTCAACTCGAGCAATTTGCGGAGACCTGGAAATGAATACTCTCTCAATAAACCAAAGCGATAAATCTTCATCTTCATCGGACTCAACAAAATGCGTTGAAAAACATTCAGTAACAACAGCATTGAACGGAAATAAAACTTCAGACCATAATATTCGCCCGCAACAAAATAACTTAAATGGCGGTAATCTTGTCCAATTCATTGGAATTTTGTGATTACATTGTGTTTCAATAAATATATTTATTACGAATAACTGTTGTACATGTCAGTTTGTTTTCAAAAATGACAATTACGTGTATACGCAACCCTACGGCTACAGATGATAAGGTCATTACTACGATATTTCTCACATCTCATGGACGGGTCTCCGGAGATCTTGCATGTTTTTTGCATGAGTAGGACTTTAGTTAATCCAGTTCATCTATTAAAAAGATGTGGCATACCTTAACAGTTACTTTGTCTTTGACAATTAAGCTAGTATGAAATACACATGACTACGATTTTCAAATATATTTATATAATTCTCCAAATAATACAAATTATAATTATGTTTTTTTCTACATTTTTAAATTTTTTTGCAACACACTGATTACATATACATGCAGCAAGCATTACGATGATGAGATATCCTAAATACGCATTGTAATCCACGATTATTAAAAAGCTGGCGGATGTACACTAGTTGTAGGCTACTAGAACATCACCTATGTTCGGTATGTTGCAGGTACAACTAGCATTAAATGTGGTATAACGACTGCCTAAAACAAAAACTTTTTTGACGTTTCAATCTAAAGGTCTTTGTCATGAGAGTTTGTGTAAGAACGTTCTATAAACTCTCCTGAGGAAGGCCCTAGGTCGAAACGTTAAAGAAGTGTTTTGCTTATTTTAAACCTCTGCAATCAGACTAGAATTCCCATTTTACCAGCACCATATAATTATGGCACCAACATATTTTCTTCTATCCAACATCTGCTGCTACCAATATCAATATTTGTTTCAAACATTGCTTGAATATTATTTATTATACATTAATACTAAAAATCTAGCACTGTACCCACTAACTTTGGAAATAATTTTGAAATAAAAAGTTCCATCAGCTCATCAGTTATGCTTTCTTTTCTGGGTGTTGAATGGCATCAAGGACTTTATTGATATCAAAATCTTTGGCCTTCAGTAATTGAGTGAGCCATCCACCTTCATCGTCAAAACCCATACCTTTCATATAGGAAAGCGCATTTGCTAGGCGATCTTGGGGCTCAGGGTTTTCACCATCCTGAGCTTTTTCATCATCCACAACAACGTAAGTATGGTCACCATCATGCGGTGAACCAGCTGCTTCATCCTAAGAACAAATGCATAAGTTATTACAACTGGAAAGATTGTTAGCAGGAATCAATGTGTGATAGCATTTTTAATAACTAGACTCCAATATTGTATTGTTAAGAATTTCCTGAAAGAGACAAAAAGCATCTTGATGTTTCAAAGCTAGGGGCTTTTGAAACCTCAAGGATTTTTGGCATCTAAGATAAGCTGAATATAACTATTTACCATTGGTTCATCACCATCCTTGTCTCTTGTTTTTGATGTTTCTCCTTGTCCAGTAGCTGGTGATTTGCCACCTTCATGTTGTCCACAACCA
>NW_021163445.1:0-63128 GCF_004324835.1 Dendronephthya gigantea
AAGACGATGGTCTCCCAAGTGTTAAATCGATGGTTCGAATCCGACCATAACCGTTTTCATTATGAACTTCGTAAAAGGATAAAGTGAACTAAATAACCATGGCCATCCAGCACAAGATCTTGCGTCTAGTGGCGAGGACAATGGTCTCATAAGTGGTAAATCGATGGTTCGAATCCTACCAAAAGCTTTCTTTTTTTATTATGAACTTCGTGAAAGGATGAAGTAGACTAAATAACCAGGGTCGTCCAGCACAAGACCTTGCGGTCTAGTGGCGAAGACGATGGTTTCCCAAGTGTTAAATCGATGGTTCGAATCCGACCATAACCGTTTTCATTATGAACTTCGTAAAAGGATAAAGTAGACTAAATAGCCATGGCCATCCAGCACAAGATCTTGCGTCTAGTGACGAGGACAATAGTCTCATAAGTGGTAAATCGATGGTTCGAATCCCGCCAAAATTATTTTTTATTATGAACTTCGTTAAAAGGATAAAGTAAATTAAATAACCATAACCGTGCAGCACAAGACCTTGTGGCCTAGTGGCGAAGACAATGGTCTCCCAAGTGTTAAATCGATGTTTCGAATCCTGCCAAAAGCTTTCTTTTTTTATTATGAACTTCGTAAAAGGAGGAAGTAAACTAAATAACCATGGCCATCCAGCACAAGACCTTGTAGTCGAGTGGCGAGGAGGATGGTCTCCCAAGTGTTAAATCGATGGTTCGATTCCTACGATAACAGTTTTTCATTATGAACTTCTTGAAAGGAATAAAGTAAATTAAATAACCATGGCTGTTCAGTACAAGATCTTGCATTCTAGTGGCTAAGTCAATTGTCTCCCAAGTGTTAAATCGATGATTCGAATCCTACCATAACCTTTTTTCATTATGAACTTCGTGAAAGGATAAAGAAAACTAAATAACCATGGTCATCCAGCACAAGACCTTGCGGTCTAGTGGTGAAGACGATGGTCTCCCAAGTGTTAAATCGATGGGACGAATCCTACCATAACCGTTTTTCATTATGAACTTCGTGAAAAGGATAAAGTAAATTAAATAACCATAACCGTGCAGCACAAGACCTTGTGGCCTAGTGGCGAAGACAATGGTCTCCCAAGTGTTAAATCGATGTTTCGAATCCTGCCAAAGCTTTCTTTTTTTTATTATGAACTTCGTAAAAGGAGAAAGTAAACTAAATAACCATGGCCATCCAGCACAAGACCTTGTAGTCGAGTGGCGAGGAGGATGGTCTCCCAAGTGTTAAATCGATGGTTCGAATCCTACGATAACAGTTTTTCATTATGAACTTCTTGAAAACGATAAAGTAGATAAAATAAACATAGCCGTTCCCCCGAAGAACTTGTGGTCTAGTGACTAAGAAAATTTTCTCCCAAGTGTTAAATCGATGTTTCGGATCCTGCCAAAACCATTTTTTAATATGAACTTCGTGAAAGGATAAGGAAAACTAAATAACCATGGTCATCCAGCACAAGACCTTGCGGTCTAGTGGTGAAGACGATGGTCTCCCAAGTGTTAAATCGATGGGACGAATCCTACCATAACCGTTTTTCATTATGAACTTCGTGAAAGGGATAAAGTAAATTAAATAACCATAACCGTGCAGCACAAGACCTTGTGGCCTAGTGGCGAAGACAATGGTCTCCCAAGTGTTAAATCGATGTTTCGAATCCTGCCAAAAGCTTTCTTTTTTTATTATGAACTTCGTAAAAGGAGAAAGTAAACTAAATAACCATGGCCATCCAGCACAAGACCTTGTAGTCGAGTGGCGAGGAGCATGGTCTCCAAAGTAGTAAACGATTTTCATTATGAACTTCGTGAAAGGAATAAAGTAAATTAAATAACCATGGCGGTTCAGTACAAGATCTTGCATTCTAGTGGCTAAGTCAATTGTCTCCAAGTGTTAAATCGATGATTCGAATCCTACCATAACCTTTTTTCATTATGAACTTCGTGAAAAGGATAAAGCAAATTAAATAACCATAACCGCTCAGCAAAAGATCTTGCAGTCTAGTGGCGAGGACAATGGTCTCAGAAGTGGTAAATCGATGGTTCGAATCCTACCAAAACCGTTTTTCATTATGAACTTCGTACAAAGGGTAAAATAAACTAAATAACCATAGCCATCCAGCACAAGACCTTTTGGTCTAGTGGCGAAGGCGATGGTCTCCCAACTGTTAAATCGATGGTTCGAATCCTACCATAACCTTTTTTCATTATGAATTTCGTCAAAGCGGTAAAGTAGATCAAATAAACATAGCCGTTCACGCAAAGAACTTGTGGTCTGGTGGCTAAGACAATTTTCTCCTAAGTGCATGTTAAATCGATGTTTCGAATCCTGCCAAAACTATTTTTTATTATGAACTTCGTGAAAGGATAAAGCAGACTAAATAACCAGGGTCATCCAGCACAAGACCTTACGGTCTAGTGGCGAAGACGATGGTCTTCCAAGTGTTAAATCGATTGTTCGAATCCTACCATAACCGTTTTTCATTATGAACTTCGTGAGAACGGTAAAATAGATCAAATAAACGTAGCCGTTCACCCAAAGAACTTGTGGTCTTGAGGCAAAGACAATTTTCTCCCAAGTGTTAAATCGATGTTTCGAATCCCGCCAAAACTATTTTTTATTATGAACTTCGTGAAAGGATAAAAAAGGCTAAATAACCAGGGTCATCCAGCACAAGACCTTGCGGTCTAGTGGTGAAGACGATGGTCTCCCAAGTGTTAAATCGATGGGACGAATCCTACCATAACCGTTTTTCATTATGAACTTCGTGAAAAGGATAAAGTAAATTAAATAACCATAACCGTGCAGCACAAGACCTTGTGGCCTAGAATCCCGCCAAAACTATTTTTTATTATGAACTTCGTGAAAGGATTAAGTAGACTAAATAACCAGGGTCATCCAGCACAAGACCTTGCGGTCTAGTGGCGAAGACGATGGTCTCCCAAGTGTTAAATCGATGGTTCGAATCCTACCATAACCGTTTTTCATTATGAACTTCGTGAAAAGGATAAAGTAAGTTAAATAACCATAACCGTTCAGCACAAGATCTGGTGGTCTAGTGGCGAAAACAATGGTCTCCCAAGTGTTAAATCGATGGTTCGACCCTACCTTAATCTTCTTCATGAACTTCGTGAAAACGATAAAGTAGATCAAATAAACATAGCCGTTCCCCCGAAGAACTTTTGGTCTAGTGGCTAAGAAAATTTTCCCCAATTGTTAAATCGATGTTTCGGATCCTGCCAAAACCATTTTTATTATGAACTTCGTGAAGGGATAAGTAAACTAAATAACCATGGTCATCCAGCACAAGATGATCTCCCAAGTCTTAAATCGATGGTTCGAATCCTACCATAACCGTTTTCATTATGAACTTCGTTAAAAGGATAAAGTAAATTAAATAACCATAACCGTTCAGCACAAGATCTTGCTGTCTAGTAGCGAGGGCGATGGTCTCCCAAGTGGTAAGTCGATCGTTCGAATCCTACCATAACCGTTTTTCAATATGAACTTCGTGGAAAGGGTAAAGTAACTAAATAACCATGGTCATCCAGCACAAGACCTTGCGGTCTAGAGGCGAAGACGATGGTCTCCCAAGTGTTAAATCGATGGTTCGAATCGTACCATAACCGTTTTCATTATGAACTTCGTAAAAGGATAAATAAACTAAATAACCATGGCCATCCAGCACAAGATCTTGCAGTCTAGTGGCGAGGACAATGGTCTCAGAAGTGGTAAATCGATAGTTCGAATCCTACCATAACCATTTTTTATTATGAACTTCGTGAAAGGATAAAGTAGACTAAATAACCAGGGTCATCCAGCACAAGACCTTGCGGTCTAGTGGCGAAGACGATGGTCTCCCAAGTGTTAAATCGATGGTTCGAATCCGACCATAACCGTTTTCATTATGAACTTCGTAAAAGGATAAAGTAAACTAAATAACCATGGCCATCCAGCACAAGATCTTGCGTCTAGTGGCGAGGACAATGGTCTCATAAGTGGTAAATCGATGGTTCGAATCCTACCATAACCGTTTTTCATTATGAACTTCGTAAGAACGGTAAAATAGATCAAATAAACATAGCCGTTCACCGAAGAACTTGTGGTCTTGTGGCAAAGACAATTTCTTCCAAGTGTTAAATCGATGGTTCAAATCCTACCATAACCGTTTTCATTATGAACTTCGTGAAAAGGATAAAGTAAATTAAATAACCATAACTGTTCAGCAGAAGACCTTGTGGTCTAGTGGCGAAAACAATGGTCTCCCAAGTGTTAAATCGATGGTTCGAGTCCTACGATAACAGTTTTCAATATGAACTTCTTGAAAACGATAAAGTAGATAAAATAAACATAGCGTTCCCCCGAAGAACTTGTGGTCTAGTGACTAAGAAAATTTTCTCCCAAGTGTTAAATCGATGTTTCGGATCCTGCCAAAACCTTTTTTTATTATGAACTTCGTGAGAGGATAAAGAAAACTAAATAACCATGGTCATCCAGCACAAGACCTTGCGGTCTAGTGGTGAAGACGATGGTCTCCCAAGTGTTAAATCGATGGGACGAATCCTACCATAACCGTTTTTCATTATGAACTTCGTGAAAAGGATAAAGTAAATTAAATAACCATAACCGTGCAGCACAAGACCTTGTGGCCTAGTGGCGAAGACAATGGTCTCCAAGTGTTAAATCGATGTTTCGAATCCTGCTAAAAGCTTTCTTTTTTTATTATGAACTTCGTAAAAGGAGAAAGTAAACTAAATAACCATGGCCATCCAGCACAAGACCTTGTAGTCGAGTGGCGAGGAGGATGGGCTCCCAAGTGTTAAATCGATGGTTCGAATCCTACATAACTGTTTTTCATTATGAACTTCTTGAAAGGAAAAAGTAAATTAAATAACCATGGCTGTTCAGTACAAGATCTTGCATTCTAGTGGCTAAGTCAATTGTCTCCCAAGTGTTAAATCGATGATTCGAATCCTACCATAACCTTTTCATTATGAACTTCGTGAGAGGATAAAGAAAACTAAATAACCATGGTCATCCAGCACAAGACCTTGCGGTCTAGTGGTGAAGACGATGGTCTCCCAAGTGTTAAATCGATGGGACGAATCCTACCATAACCGTTTTTCATTATGAACTTCGTGAAAAGGATAAAGTAAATTAAATAACCATAACCGTGCAGCACAGACCTTGTGGCCTAGTGGCGAAGACAATGGTCTCCCAAGTGTTAAATCGATGTTTCGAATCCTGCCAAAAGCTTTCTTTTTTTATTATGAACTTCGTAAAAGGAGAAGTAACTAAATAACCATGGCCATCCAGCACAAGACCTTGTAGTCGAGTGGCGAGGAGGATGGTCTCCCAAGTGTTAAATCGATGGTTCGATTCTACGATAACAGTTTTTCATTATGAACTCTTGAAACGATAAAGTAGATAAATAAACATAGCCGTTCCCCGAAGAACTTGTGGTCTAGTGACTAAGAAAATTTTCTCCCAAAATGTTAAATCGATGTTTCGGATCCTGCCAAAACCATTTTTTATTATGAACTCGTGAAAGGATAAGGAAAAAAATAACCATGGTCATCCAGCACAAGACCTTGCGGTCTAGTGGTGAAGACGATGGTCTCCCAAGTGTTAAATCGATGGGACGAATCCTACCATAACCGTTTTTCATTATGAACTTCGTGAAAAGGATAAAGTAAATTAAATAACCATAACCGTGCAGCACAAGACTTTGTGGCCTAGTGGGGAAGACAATGGTCTCCCAAGTGTTAAATCGATGTTTCGAATCCTGCAAAAGCTTTCTTTTTTAATGAACTTCGTAAAAGGAGAAAGTAAACTAATAACCATGGCATCCAGCACAGACCTTGTAGTCGAGTGGCGAAGAGGATGGGCTCCAAGTGTTAAATCGATGGTTCGAATCCTACCTAACTGTTTTTCATTATGAACTTTTTGCAAGGAATAAAGTAAATTAAATAACCATGGCTGTTCAGTACAAGATCTTGCATTCTAGTGGCTAAGTCAATTGTCTCCCAAGTGTTAAATCGATGATTCGAATCCTACCATAACCTTTTTTCATTATGAACTTCGTGAAAGGATAAGAAAACTAAATAACCATGGTCATCCAGCACAAGACTTGCGGTCTAGTGTGAAGAAATGTCCTCCCAATGTTAATCGTGGACGAATCCTACCATAACCTTTTTCATTATGAACTTCGTGAAAAGGATAAAGTAATTAAATAACCATAACCGTGCAGCACAAGACCTTGTGCCTAGTGGCGAAGACAATGGTCTCCAAGTGTTAAATCGATGTTTCGAATCCTGCCAAAGCTTTCTTTTTTTATTATGAACTTCGTAAAAGGAGAAAGTAAATAAATAACCATGGCCATCCAGCACACTGTAGTCGAGTGGCGAGGAGGATGGCTCCCAAGTGTTAAATCGATGGTTCGAATCCTACGATAACAGTTTTTCATTATGAACTTCTTGAAAACGATAAAGTAGATAAAATAAACATAGCCGTTCCCCGAAGAACTTGTGGTCTAGTGACTAAGAAAATTTTCTCCCAAGTGTTAAATCGATGATTCGAATCCTACCATAACCTTTTTTCATTATGAACTTCGTGAAAGGATAAGGAAAACTAAATAACCATGGTCATCCAGCACAAGACCTTGCGGTCTAGTGGTAAAGACGATGGTCTCCCAAGTGTTAAATCGATGGGACGAATCCTACCATAACCGTTTTTCATTATGAACTTCGTGAAAAGATAAAGTAAATTAAATAACCATAACCGTGCAGCACAAGACCTTGTGGCCTAGTGGCGAAGACAATGGTCTCCCAAGTGTTAAATCGATGTTTCGAATCCTGCCAAAAGCTTTCTTTTTTTATTATGAACTTCGTAAAAGGAGAAAGTAAACTAAATAACCATGGCCATCCAGCACAAGACCTTGTAGTCGAGTGGCGAGGAGGATGGTCTCCCAAGTGGTAAATCGATGGTTCGAATCCTACCATAACTGTTTTTCATTATGAACTTCTTGAAAGGAATAAAGTAAATTAAATAACCATGGCTGTTCAGTACAAGATCTTGCATTCTAGTGGCTAAGTCAATTGTCTCCCAAGTGTTAAATCGATGATTCGAATCCTACCATAACCTTTTTTCATTATGAACTTCGTGAAGGATAAAGAAAACTAAATAACCATGGTCATCCAGCACAAGACCTTGCGGTCTAGTGGTGAAGACGATGGTCTCCCAAGTGTTAAATCGATGGGACGAATCCTACCATAACCGTTTTTCATTATGAACTTCGTGAAAAGGATAAAGTAATTAAATAACCATAACCGTGCAGCACAAGACCTTGTGGCCTAGTGGCGAAGACAATGGTCTCCCAAGTGTTAAATCGATGTTTCGAATCCTGCCAAAAGCTTTCTTTTTTTATTATGAACTTCGTAAAAGGAGAAAGTAAACTAAATAACCATGGCCATCCAGCACAAGACCTTGTAGTCGAGTGGCGAGGAGGATGGTCTCCCAAGTGTTAAATCGATGGTTCGAATCCTACGATAACAGTTTTTCATTATGAACTTCTTGAAAACGATAAAGTAGATAAAATAACATAGCCGTTCCCCGAAGAACTTGTGGTCTAGTGACTAAGAAAATTTTCTCCCAAGTGTTAAATCGATGATTCGATCCTACCAAACCTTTTTTATTATGAACTTCGTGAAAGGATAAGGAAAACTAAATAACCATGGTCATCCAGCACAAGACCTTGCGGTCTAGTGGTGAAGACGATGGTCTCCCAAGTGTTAAATCGATGGGACGAATCCTACCATAACCGTTTTTCATTATGAACTTCGTGAAAAGGATAAAGTAAATTAAATAACCATAACCGTGCAGCACAAGACCTTGTGGCCTAGTGGCGAAGACAATGGTCTCCCAAGTGTTAAATCGATGTTTCGAATCCTGCCAAAAGCTTTCTTTTTTTTATTATGAACTTCGTAAAAGGAGAAAGTAAACTAAATAACCATGGCCATCCAGCACAAGACCTTGTAGTCGAGTGGCGAGGAGGATGGTCTCCCAAGTGTTAAATCGATGGTTCGATTCCTACGATAACAGTTTTTCATTATGAACTTCTTGAAAACGATAAAGTAGATAAAATAAACATAGCCGTTCCCCTGAAGAACTTGTGGTCTAGTGACTAAGAAAATTTTCTCCCAAGTGTTAAATCGATGTTTCGGATCCTGCCAAAACCATTTTTTATTATGAACTTCGTGAAAGGATAAGGAAAACTAAATAACCATGGTCATCCAGCACAAGACCTTGCGGTCTAGTGGTGAAGACGATGGTCTCCCAAGTGTTAAATCGATGGGACGAATCCTACCATAACCGTTTTTCATTATGAACTTCGTGAAAAGGATAAAGTAAATTAAATAACAATAACCGTGCAGCACAAGACCTTGTGGCCAGTGGCGAAGACAATGGTCTCCCAAGTGTTAAATCGATGTTTCGAATCCTGCCAAAAGCTTTCTTTTTTTATTATGAACTTCGTAAAAGGAGAAAGTAAACTAAATAACCATGGCAATCCAGCACAAGACCTTGTAGTCGAGTGGCGAAGAGGATGGGCTCCCAAGTGTTAAATCGATGGTTCGAATCCTACCATAACTGTTTTTCATTATGAACTTTTGCAAGGAATAAAGTAAATTAAATAACCATGGCTGTTCAGTACAAGATCTTGCATTCTAGTGGCTAAGTCAATTTCTCCCAAGTGTTAAATCGATGATTCGAATCCTACCATAACCTTTTTTCATTATGAACTTCGTGAAAGGATAAAGAAAACTAAATAACCATGGTCATCCAGCACAAGACCTTGCGGTCTAGTGGTGAAGAAAATGGTCTCCCAAGTGTTAAATCGATGGGACGAATCCTACCATAACCGTTTTTCATTATGAACTTCGTGAAAAGGATAAAGTAAATTAAATAACCATAACCGTGCAGCACAAGACCTTGTGGCCTAGTGGCGAAGACAATGGTCTCCCAAGTGTTAAATCGATGTTTCGAATCCTGCCAAAAGCTTTCTTTTTTTATTATGAACTTCGTAAAAGGAGAAAGTAAACTAAATAACCATGGCCATCCAGCACAAGACCTTGTAGTCGAGTGGCGAGGAGGATGGTCTCCCAAGTGTTAAATCGATGGTTCGAATCCTACGATAACAGTTTTTCATTATGAACTTCTTGAAAACGATAAAGTAGATAAAATAAACATAGCCGTTCCCCCGAAGAACTTGTGGTCTAGTGACTAAGAAAATTTTCTCCCAAGTGTTAAATCGATGATTCGAATCCTACCATAACCTTTTTTCATTATGAACTTCGTGAAAGGATAAGGAAAACTAAATAACCATGGTCATCCAGCACAAGACCTTGCGGTCTAGTGGTGAAGACGATGGTCTCCCAAGTGTTAAATCGATGGGACGAATCCTACCATAACCGTTTTTCATTATGAACTTCGTGAAAAGGATAAAGTAAATTAAATAACCATAACCGTGCAGCACAAGACCTTGTGGCCTAGTGGCGAAGACAATGGTCTCCCAAGTGTTAAATCGATGTTTCGATTCCTGCCAAAAGCTTTCTTTTTTTATTATGAACTTCGTAAAACGAGAAAGTAAACTAAATAACCATGGCTATCCAGCACAAGACCTTGTAGTCGAGTGGCGAGGAGGATGGTCTCCCAAGTGGTAAATCGATGGTTCGAATCCTGCCATAACTGTTTTTCACTATGAACTTCGTGAAAGGAATAAAGTAAATTAAATAATTATGGCTGTTCAGCACAAGATCTTGCATTCTAGTGGCTAAGTCAATTGTCTCCCAAGTGTTAAATGGATGATTCGATTCCTACCATAACCTTTTTTCATTATGAACTTCGTGAAAAGGATAAAGCAAATTAAATAACCATAACCGCTCAGCAAAAGATCTTGCAGCCTACTGGCGAAGACAATCGTCTCCCAAGTAGTAAATCGATGGTTAGAATCCTGCCATGACTTTTTCATTATGAACTTCGTGAAAAGAATAAAGTAAATTAAATAACCATCGCCGTTCAGCACAAGACCTTGCAGTCTAATGGCTAATAAAACTGTCTTTTAAGTGGTAAATCGATGTTTCGAATCCTGCCAAAACCATTTTTTATTATGAACTTCGTAAAAGGGTAAAGTAAACTAAGTTACCATAGCCGTCAAGTACAAGACCTTGTTGTCTAGTGGCGAAGACGATGGTCTCCCAAGTGTTAAATAAATGGCTCGAATCCTACCATAACCGTTTTCATTATGAACTTCGTGAAAAGGATAAATAAAATAAATAACCATAACCGTTCAGCACAAGACCTTGCAGTCTAATGGTTAAGACAACTGTCTCTTAAGTGGTAAATCGATGTTTCGAATCCTGCTAAAACTATTTTTATTATGAACTTCGTGAAAGGATAAAGTAGACTAAATAACCAGGGTCATCCAACACAAGACCTTGCAGTCTAGTGGCGAAGACGATGGTCTCCCAAGTGTTAAATCGATGGTTCGAATCGTAACATAACCGTTTTCATTATGAACTTCGTAAAAGGATGAAGTAAACTAAATAACCATGGCCATCCAGCACAAGATCTTGCGTCTAGTGGCGAGGACAATGGTCTAATAAGTGGTAAATCGATGGTTCGAATCCTACCATAACCGTTTTTCATTATGAACTTCGTGAGAACGGTAAAATAGATCAAATAAACATAGCCTTTCACCCGAAGAACTTGTGGTCTTGTGGCAAAGACAATTTTCTCCCAAGTGTTAAATCGATGTTTCGAATCCCGCCAAAACTATTTTTATTATGAACTTCGTGAAAGGATAAAGTAGACTAAATAACCAGGGTCATCCAGCACAAGACCTTGCGGTCTAGTGGCGAGGACGATGGTCTCCCAAGTGTTAAATCGATGGTTCGAATCCTACCATAACCGTTTTTCATTATGAACTTCGTGAAAACGATAAAGTAAATGAAATAACCATAACCGTTCAGCACAAGATCTGGTGGTCTAGTTGCGAAAACAATGGTCTCCCAAGTGTTAAATCGATGGTTCGAACCCTACCTTAACCTTTTCTCATTATGAACTTCGTGAAAACGATAAAGTAGATCAAATAAACATAGCCGTTCCCCCGAAGAACTTGTGGTCTAGTGGCTAAGAAAATTTTCCCCCAAGTGTTAAATGGATGTTTCGGATCCTGCCAAAACTATTTTTTATTATGAACTTCGTGAAAGGATAAAGTAGACTAAATAACCAGGGTCATCCAGCACAAGACCTTGCGTTCTAGTGGCGAAGACGATGGTCTCCCAAGTGTTAAATCTATGGTTCGAATCCTACCATAACCGTTTTCATTATGAACTTCGTAAAAGGATAAAGTAAACTAAATAACCATGGCCATCCAGCACAAGATCTTGCGTCTAGTGGCGAGGAAAATGGTCTCATAAGTGGTAAATCGATGGTTCGAATCCTACCATAACCGTTTTTCATTATGAACTTCGTAAGAACGGTAAAATAGATCAAATAAACATAGCCGTTCACCCGAAGAACTTGTGGTCTTGTGGCAAAGACAATTTTCTCCCAAGTGTTAAATCGATGTTTCGAATCCCGCCAAAACTAATTTTTATTATGAACTTCGTGAAAGGATAAAGTAGACTAAAATAACCAGGGTCATCCAGCACAAGACCTTGCGGTCTAGTGGCGAAGACGATGGTCTCCCAAGTGTTAAATCGATGGTTCGAATCCGACCATAACCGTTTTCATTATGAACTTCGTAAAAGGATAAAGTAAACTAAATAACCATGGCCATCCAGCACAAGATCTTGCGTCTAGTGGCGAGGACAATGGTCTCATAAGTGGTAAATCGATGGTTCGAATCCTACCATAACCGTTTTTCATTATGAACTTCGTGGAAAGGGTAAAGTAAACTAAATAACCATGGTCATCCAGCACAAGACCTTGCGGTCTAGAGGCGAAGACGATGGTCTCCCAAGTGTTAAATCGATGGTTCGAATCGTACCATAACCGTTTTCATTATGAACTTCGTAAAAGGATAAAGTAAACTAAATAACCATGGCCATCCAGCACAAGATCTTGCTGTCTAGTGGCGAGGGAGATGGTCTCCTAAGTGGTAAATCGATGGTTCGAATCCTACCATAACCCTTTTTCATTATGAACTTCGTTAAAACAGTAAAGTAGATCAAATAAACATAGCCGTTCACCCAAAGAACTTGTGGTCAAGTGGCTAAGGCAATTTTCTCCCAAGTGTTAAATCGATGTTTCGATTCCTGCCAAAACTATTTTTTATTATGAACTTCATGAAAGGATAACGTAGACTAAATAACCAGGGTCATTCAGCACAAGACCTTGCGGTCTAGTGGCGAAGACGATGGTCTCCCAAGTGTTAAATCGATGGGTCGAATCCTGCCAAAAGCTTTTTTTATTATGAACTTCGTGAAAGGATAATGTAAACTAAATAACCATGGCCATCCAGCACAAGACCTTGTAGTCGAGTGGCGAGAAGGATGGTCTCCCAAGTGGTAAATCGATGGTGCGAATCCTACCATAACCGTTTTTCATTATGAACTTCGTGAAAAGGATAAAGTAAAATAAATAACCATAACCGTTCAGCACAAGACCTTGTGGTCTAGTGGCGAAAACAATGGTCTCCGAAGTGTTAATCGATGGTTCGAATCCTACCATAACCGTTTTTCATTATGAACTTTGTGAAAAGGATAAAGTAAATTAAATGACCATGGGCGTTCAGCTCCAGATCTTGTAGTCTATGTGATATATATATATATTGAATATTTAATTAGGCTGTAAGGTATAAATATGCATGCGTAATTAGCACCGTTGTTGGCTTGCTGGATGATGCTGTAACATAGAATAAAACAGAGAATAAAACATTTTATGAAGACTAGATCAATCTGTATCAATCCGTACCAGAGACAAGGCATATACACTACAATTGGGCTCACAGAGGAGTAAGTCAGGGCTGTGGTGAATGCTACGGAGCCGAAAACAGCCTCTGAAGTTCGGAGTTTTCTTGGTCTGGTAAATTTCTGTAGTCTGTTCATTCCAGATTTAGCTATAACGGCTGAACCCCTGCGGAAGTTAACCAGGACAACTACACCTTTTGTTTGTGGAAATGAACAGAATAAGGTGTTTCAAGAGCTTAAGAATACGATGTCTACCGCTGATTCATTGGCTTTTTTTGATAAGGATGCAGAAACGTCGATAATCTCAGATGCTAGTCCTGTTGGTCTTGGTGCAGTGCTTGTGCAAAAGGAACAAAATGTAATGAAGGTTGTAGCATATGCTAGTAGATGTCTTTCTGACATGGAAAGGCGGTATTCTCAGACGCAGAAAGAAGCATTAAGTATAGTATGGGCTTGTGAGCGTTTTCATGTGTATTTGTTCGGGATTCACTTTGAGGTTTTGACAGACCATAAACCATTAGAAGTGATTTATTCCAAAACCCATAGGCCCTCTGCACGAGTCGAAAGGTGGGTTCTGAGATTGCAGATTTATGATTTTACTGTTAAGTATCTTCCGGGTCCAGAAAACATCGCGGACACGTTGTCTCGGAAACAGTTGTTGAAGAAATCGATCGAATCCAGCGGTCGTGACTGTGAAGTTTCGCGTCAAAACGGATAGCTATCGCCTAAACCAAGAAGGCAGTGTTGGCCTCCTAAACGTTTTGGTGATTATTTACTATATAAGTAATTCGTAGTACTTTATGATACCTTATAGTACTATATATATATATATATTGAAGTTTTAGAAACAGTAGAATTAAGCGAACATTATCATGTATACAAAGTGCGAAAACCTATGGAAAAATCATTTAAAATCTGTTTCTAAAAAGTGTTTGCAACATTTCTTCCATAGCATGTTACTAGCCCTATTGGTGCCACTGGGTTATATGTAAATGTTAAATATGATACTGATTTAATGAATATTTAAACAAAAAACATATACTCTATAGATATGTAAATATACAGGTGCGCTCAAAAGTTATTGGACACACAGTTTTTTGATTTTTTTTTGTCTGGCGAGGATTTGGTCGGATAATAACAACTTATTTTAGCACAGAATTTTAAATAAAATATTTTAGTATTCAAAAGTTTATGCTTTAATACAACATTTACGAGCTACATACTATATAGCCTTGTCATTTATGCAAATTGCACAATTATCAGTAGCACATCACACATCACAAAACAACCTTTTTCACGCCAAATCAGTACTTGGTATGACATCCTTTGGCCTGAATAACTGCCTCTATACGACTGGGCATTGATTCTATGTATCTAATCAGTTTTATCGTTGGGATAGTTATTCCAAATTTGCTGAATTTTCTCGAACAAATCATTTGCATTAGAAGGAAGAGGTTCTATTGCCCACCAAATATTCTCCAATGGATTTAAGTCAGGTGATTGGGCAGGATGGTCCAGCAAGTCACAGTTATTTCGCTCAAGGAACATTAGATTCTTCTTAGCTGTATGCATGGAGGCATTGTCTTGCATAAAAACGAAAGACTGCCGGCCACCTTGGAGTTTCATAGTGGGCGCCATTTCGTGACGTAGTATGCGATAATAGTCTTCAGCATCTACTTTTCCTTCCAACCTTTTTATTTTGCCCATACCAGCCCCGCTAACACAGCCCCAAACCATGATACCTCCACCTCCGTGTTTGACAGTGGGTTTAAGACATTTGCGTTGGAACTTTTTGCCAGGTCGCCGCCGCACATACACTTTACCACAATTGGGAAAAAGATTAAATGTACTTTCGTCAGACCACATCACTTTTAACCACTGATCAGCTGTCCAATGTCTCTTCGCTAACGCATATTTTAGACGGGCCAGCACATTGACTTAACTTATCAATGGTTTCTTTCTTGGTACTCGTCCATTCATATTACCTTCTTTCGAACGTCTCTTTATTGTTGATACAGACACTCGTGTGCCGTCTGCTATTAGGTCTCGTCTGTGCTGGGGAGCTGTTTTAAATCTATCGCGCTCGCTGGCACGCACGAGTGCTCTTTTGAATACTAAAATATTTTATTTCAAATTCTGTGTTAAAATAAGTTGTTATTATCCGACCAAATCCACCAGACAAAATAATAATCAAAAAACTGTGTGTCCAATAACTTTTGAGCGCACCTGTATAATCTAGTACAATGTAATTAAAAAAAACAACTTATCTCCAATATTAAACATCACAACGAGTAAATCCTTTTGGCAAAAATTTTAAGTTCCAAAAACAACAATGGTATGTGCAGTTGCAAGCAAACTGCGTGTTTGCACCGACTATAACCATCATGTGAATGATTGTACAGTATAATATAAAACAAAATATTTACGAAGGAAATAAGAAATTTATGTAATGTGATTTTATAAATAGACTATTAAGGCAAGGTGTTCCCCCAAGGGGATACGCCTTGCCGACGATAATTAAAAATCTTATATTATGGGCTTTGCGTCCTATCTAAAAGACCGACAGGTAATGGATGGCACGCAATATGGGAAAGGTGGTCAATGGCCAGCAGCAAATCGAAAACTAACAAAGACCGAATACCCAAACCATAAACGGTCAGTTTAAGCGTGACATCGCGAAAGAAAGATCTCCTTTAAAGTTGAAAGGTATTTACAGAAGTGTTCTACTTGTTTTTCTATATATTTATATGTTGATATACATATAGATAGATAGATAGATAGATAGATAATTTTAATAGTTTCTCCCAGAAGGGTTTTTATAGATAGTAGCTACGAATACACAATGGTACCCCCAAAAGTTTTGGTCCTGGGACACTCATTTGTTCGTCGCCTACAGTGCGACCTGAAACATAAACGGGATATTCGCATGTGCCCAACCTTTAAACTCAAGGGCACAGCGAGAGTTTCTCTACACGGTATAGGAGGTAGAACAGTGAAGAAGATTCGCAAATTTGATTTAGGCGTAGTTTCTCGGTGTGCCCCAGATATTGTTATTCTGGAGATAGGCACGAACGATTTGTCCTCCTTAAGGCCCGAAACAGTCGGGTCACGCATTGACGACTTGGTTGCTTTATTGCTGGATCAATATCACGTAAAATTGGTATGCGCATGCATGATTTCCCCGCGAAAGAACAACCCTCTTTTTGAAAAGCAGCGTTTAATGCTGAACAATTATCTACAGGTAGTTTTAGAGAAGGTCCCGAGAGTGTTTTTATGGACACACCATGGCTTTATACGACCTTCCATGACGCCATTTCTACCTGACGGGGTCCATTTTAATCGAATCGGGCAATATAAATTATACCGAAGTTATCGGGGGGCCATTCTTCAAGCAACTAAAATGTTATAAAATTCTCTATCTATCTATATATATATATATATATATATATATATATATATATATATATATATATATATATATATATATATATATATATATATATATATAGAATCTGCATTGGGACCCTGGTTTGAGATTTCGATTCCGGAGGTAGAATCCGTTGGGGCAGACGCCATTGTGGATGTGGAAGACGCAGAGGTTGGTAAGAAACCAGCTAGCTTTTGCGTGACTGCCTCGGTAACCGAAGACACCAGCGTTGAGATAAGCTCACTCGAAAGAGAGGGCAAAGTCGCTTGACTCACGGGCACAGTTGACGTTGACGGGGCGGCACCAACAGATACAGCATTGGACGAACTTCGAGTTCGACGAGATGTTGTTGGTTGGTTCTGAACAGACTCTCGCAAAAACGGCTGATGGAGCGGCGACACGCTTAGAACGACGTACGGGTGGCATTCTAAGAAATAAAACTTTAAAAGCAGAAATAGATACTTATGGCGTAATGAGTTTTTAGATAGTAAAGCAACCGCACCCAAATTTTGTCGTTGTGCGAGAAATAAAACTATCCCCCGTAATGGCGAACATTCAATAGTGAGGATTCGTCCGTTATTTGTCGTAATTGATAATTGGAACTTGTGAAAGAATGATTAGAAAATCAAACGTCAGCAGGATGAACATGGCAGATCCGAAGATCGCCGCACCGTTCACCCTATGGCCAACAAAACTCACAAAAAGTGTGAGAACTCTCATACAGATGAGAGATAAAGACAAAATCAAACGTCAGCAGGATGAACATGGCAGATCCAAAGATCGCCGCACCATTCACCCTATGGCCAACAAAAAACTCACAAAAAGTGTGAGACCTCTCATATAGATGAGAGATAAAGACAAAATCAAACGTCAGCAGGATGAACATGGCAGATCAGAAGATCGCCGCACCGTTCATCATACACTGTAAAAAATGAATGGTTGAAACAACCAAAAAAAAAAGGTTCTCCTGGATGCAACCAGGACAACCAATTAAAATTTGGTTATTTTTTTACCAAATTCGTTTTGGTTAAAATTACCAATATTAATATTGGTTGAATCTACCAATATTTAATAGGTTGATGTAACCTATATTGAATTTGGTTAATGTAACCAATGTGCAATGGTTTTTTTGACCAATTATTTCAACCAATTAAGGATTGGTTAAATTATCCTGAAATTCAGAGCACTTCAAATCAAATTTTGTCAAAACACACATATATATTATAAAAGATCTAATATAATAAATAAATTATCCTAATGGTTATTTGCATTTATACATATATACAAAGTACTACATTCAAACACTTATCTTACTAGGATTCATCTATCTATACTTAAGTCATTTCCAGGTTCTCAAAGCTGCGGTAAAAAGTTTTTAACTCCAATTGGAATGTTCGTTTTTCCGTCTGTTTGTAGTAATATCTGGTCCAGAAGAAGGAACACATTCTTTGTCTACCCACCTCCATCTTTAGGGTTCTCTGCGTTGGATACATACAATGCAGTCAGCAAACACACAACAGCATTTAAGATGGAAAACTGCTTAAACTTTATGCTACCATGCCTTCAGCCAAAAGGTCCAGTGAATGGATGTAACCAAGAGATCCAGTTAATAGCAACTTCGGGAATGTTCTTTTTTTACAATGGTCTAAATTTCAACACCACTGTCATCCTAAAATAAAAGTTAAAAATTATAAAACTTTATATTCCTAAGCTTGGAAATAAAACATTTACATATGGCAAAAATCCTGGGACACAAAAGAGCAAGACCCTACACATGACAAGCAGCCACTTGAGCATATTTTTAGTTCTTATGGAGTAACTCTTGAACTATAGTTTAATATTTACAGGGACAATTTCCCAAAATAATTGTCCAGGTCTTTCTCTGCCTCAACTGATGCAGCGGGGCAGTGTAGATGCAATGGTTTTCAATTTCTATTAAATAAGTTTGATTACAAGATTCAGCAGGCAACATAATAAATGTGATTTGCATAGTTCAACATTGTATATTATATACATATATATCTGTAGATACCTTTTTCTAGTTCGGGTGACAATCCTCTAATAGACCAATAATGTGTTGGACATCTTTGTTCTTGTTCTTTTCCAGAACAGCCAGCATTGATGGCTTCTTTGAATCAATGTTTGGGCATCTTAACCATGTGCATCGAAATGATGCTCTACACACAGAAAAAGTAAAAGTCAACAATTAGATAAACCAAGATATGTATATAAGATATATTAACTTCCACAAATAGTTACTAACAATTACTACTTACCACATATACTCTTAACTTTCTCTGGGTCGAGTTGGGGTTTTGCATCCTTTTCTTTAAAGGCATAATTTGAAAGTTTCCCAGGGATGGAATGAGAGCAAAGTTGTTCTTGCATCCAGGATTTCTGATTCAGCATCAGAATTTGAGGATTTCTGATTCAGCATCAGTCACAAGAATCTTGCACTTAAAGGTGATCTTGAAGCCTTGATGGAGTGAATAAAGTAATCTTTTATTAAAATGACTCAGTGCATGGTTATATATAGAGGGCATTTCATATTTAATTAATACTAGTAGGCATGTGACAGCTAGACAAAGTTTTGAAAAAGTGTCCAGCAGCCATACAAAGTCTGATCTGAAAAAAAGTCAATATTTTAAATATAAACATATACTATATACAAACACACTCACCACTGAATTATAATACTTTAGCTGTACACATGTTGTTGTTGAAATTGTAGATAGTTGAATGGAACCTTTGATTATTTTCTTATCAACTTTAGAAATTCCACATGGCCATGACACAATTACTTCTTCCTCGCGATCACAGTCACTATTCACAAATAATCCGGATCTCCTCGCATATTAATCCAGCGTGTTTCACCAATTTCGCATGACTACTCATTGACAAATTCAAATAACGCGTATTTTATGTTAAAATACGAAAGAAAAACTCACTAAATTCTACTATAAAACCTTGAACCGATGACAAAGAGTCAAAGACGCGCTCAAAATTTGAAAATAACGCGTGTCGGTTATACAAGTCCCACATAACCTTGCGGTCCTCTTTGGGCAAAACGCCCGCCACGTAACCTGCGAACAGGTATATTATGAAGACAGTTTACAGATACATGCATGTGTGATTTGTCCTTACAAAACGAGTGATTTTTGCTGAGAAATTTAATTTTAAGATTTAATATTCTATAGGATTTGTAAATTCTATAGGATTTGTGAATTCTATAGAATACGGCAATGGAATTCTATATAGCATAAGATCATAAGAAGTCCTATAGAATATTCTATAGCCATAGGATTTAGAATGTGCTATAGCATTCTAGCATATTTTATTGGATTCAATAGAACATAGAACCAGAAGTCTACAAATATACCCCATTGACCACAAAGAGTAATTGGTAAATTTAACCAAATTTTATTTGTTGCTACTAAATATATTTGGTTGTTTTTACCAATATGAGCTTTCATATCCATTTTACCAATTTTTTATTGGTTATTTCTACCATTTTAATTTGGTTTTAACCAATTTAATTGGTTGAAACAACCATTTTAAATGGTTGCAACCTTTTTTTTTGGTCATTTCAACCATTCAGTTTTTACAGTGTATGGCCAACAAAACTCACAAACAGTGTGAGAACTCTCATATAGATAAAAGATAAAGATATAATAGATAAAGGCGCTAAAGCGGTATTTAAGAAGTAATCACGAGTAAAGTTTGCAAAATGTCAAGGTTATATTATAAAAGTAAATGTAATGTACGACAGCTTGTTATATATATATATATATATATATATATATATATATATATATAGATATATATATATATATATATATATATATATATATATATATATATTATATATATTATATATATATATATATATATATATATATATAACAAGCTGTCGTACATTACATTTACTTTTATAATATAACTTGACATTTGACAACTTTACTCGTGATTACTTCTTAAATACCGCTTTAGCGCCTTTATCTATTATATCTTTATCTTTTATCTATATGAGAGTTCTCACACTGTTTGTGAGTTTTGTTGGCCATATGATGAACGGTGCGGCGATCTTCTGATCTGCCATGTTCATCCTGCTGACGTTTGATTTTGTCTTTATCTCTCATCTATATGAGAGGTCTCACACTTTGTGTGAGTTTTTTGTTGGCCATAGGGTGAATGGTGCGGCGATCTTTGGATCTGCCATGTTCATCCTGCTGACGTTTGATTTTGTCTTTATCTCTCATCTGTATGAGAGTTCTCACACTTTTTGTGAGTTTTGTTGGCCATAGGGTGAACGGTGCGGCGATCTTCGGATCTGCCATGTTCATCCTGCTGACGTTTGATTTTCTAATCATTCTTTCACAAGTTCCAATTTTCAATTACGACAAATAACGGACGAATCCTCACTATTGAATGTTCGCCATTACGGGGGATAGTTTTATTTTTCGCACAACGACAAAATTTGGGTGCGGTTGCTTTACTATCTAAAAACTCATTACGCCATAAGTATCTATTTCTGCTTTTAAAGTTTTATTTCTTAGAATGCCACCCGTACGTCGTTCTAAGCGTGTCGCCGCTCCATCAGCCGTTTTTGCGAGAGTCTGTTCAGAACCAACCAACAACATCTCGTCGAACTCGAAGTTCGTCCACACTGTAAAAAATGAATGGTTGAAACAACCAAAAAAAAAAGGTTCTCCTGGATGCAACCAGGACAACCAATTAAAATTTGGTTATTTTTTTACCAAATTCATTTTGGTTAAAATTACCAATATTAATATTGGTTGAATCTACCAATATTTAATAGGTTGATGTAACCTATATTCAATTTGGTTAATGTAACCAATGTGCAATGGTTTTTTTTGACCAATTATTTCAACCAATTAAAGATTGGTTAAATTATCCTGAAATTCAGAGCACTTCAAATCAAATTTTGTCAAAACACACATATATATTATAAAAGATCTAATATAATAAATAAATTATCCTAATGGTTATTTGCATACATATATACAAATTACTACATTCAAACACTTATCTTACTAGGATTCATCTATCTATACTTAAGTCATTTCTAGGTTCTCAAAGCTGCGGTAAAAAGTTTTAACTCCAATTGGAATGTTCGTTTTTCCGTCTGTTTGTAGTAATATCTGGTCCAGAAGAAGGAACACATTCTTTGTCTACCCACCTCCATCTTTAGGGTTCTCTGCGTTGGATACATACAATGCAGTCAGCAAACACAACAACAGCATTTAAGATGGAAAACTGCTTAAACTTTATTGCTACCATGCCTTCAGCCAAAAGGTCTAGTGAATGGATGTCACCAAGAGATCCAGTTAATAGCAACTTCGGGAATGTTCTTTTTTTTACAATGGTCTAAATTTCAACACCACTGTTATCCTAAAATAAAATTCAAAAATTATAAAACTTTATATTCCTAAGCTTGGAAATAAAACATTTACATATGGGAAAAATCCTGGGACACAAAAGAGCAAGACCCTACACTTCACAAGCAGCCACTTGAGCATATTTTTAGTTCTTATGGAGTAACTCTTGAACTATAGTTTAATATTTACAGGGACAATTTCCCAAAATAATTGTCCAGGTCTTTCTCTGCCTCAACTGATGCAGCGGGGCAGTGTAGATGCAATGGTTTTCAATTTCTATTAAATAAGTTTGATTACAAGATTCAGCAGGCAACATAATAAATGTGATTTGCATAGTTCAACATTGTATATTATATACATATATATCTGTAGATACCTTTTTCTAGTTCGGGTGACAATCCTCTAATAGACCAATAATATGTTGGACATCTTTGTTCTTGTTCTTTTCCAGAGCAGCCAGCATTGATGGCTTCTTTGAATCAATGTTTGGGCATCTTAAACATGTGCATCGAAATGATGCTCTACACACAGAAAAAGTAAAAGTCAACAATTAACTAAACCAAGATATGTATATAAGATATATCAACTTCCACAAATAGTTACTAACAATTACTACTTACCACATATACTCTTAACTTTCTCTGGGTCGAGTTGGGGTTTTGCATCCTTTTCTTTAAAGACATTTGAAAGTTTCCCAGGTATGGAATGAGAGCAAAGTTGTTCTTGCATCCTCGACATGCCCATAATTGCATAAACCAAATTTTGACCTTTGGTTAATATGTTTGGATATAAGAAAATCTGTAAATTTTAACAGTAAATATGAAATTTAAAACATTTGACACCTTATTCATTCTTAGCATGATGCCATGATATAGCTATAGAATTTATAAATGTACTGCAAAAGCATTGACAGAAACCGGAATAGTTGTAATGGCCCTATTTATAATGATATAAATAAAAGGTATATTATATTATCTATATGATTCACCAGAAGTAGGATTTGCAGTTGTTTGAGTTTTGACAGCATAAATACAATAATACTTGCCATTTCTGATTCAGCATCAGAATTTGAGGATTTCTGATTCAGCATTAGTCACAAGAATCTTGCACTTAAAGGTGATCTTGAAGCCTTGATGGAGTGAATAAAGTAATCTTTTAAATGACTCAGTGCATGGTTATATATAGAGGGCATTTCATATTTAATTAATACTAGTAGGCATGTGACAGCTGGACAAAGTTTGAAAAAGTGTCCAGCAGCCATACAAAGTCTGATCTGAAAAAATAGTCAATATTTTAAATATAAACATATACTATATACAAACACACTCACCACTGAATTATAATACTTTAGCTGTACACATGTTGTTGTTGAAATTGTAGATAGTTGAATGGAACCTTTGATCATTTTCTTATCAACTTTAGAAATTCCACATGGCCATGACACAATTACTTCTTCCTCGCGATCACAGTCACTATTCACAAATAATCCGGATCTCCTCGCATATTAATCCAGCGTGTTTCACCAATTTCGCATGACTACTCATTGACAAATTCAAATAACGCGTATTTTATGTTAAAATACGAAAGAAAAACCTTGAACGAAACGATGACAAGAGTCAAAGACGCGCTCAAAATTTGAAAATAAAGCGTGTCGGTTATTATACAAGTCCCACATAACCTTGCGGTCCTTTTGGGCAAAACGCCCGCCACCTAACCTGCGAACAGGTATATTATGAAAACAGTTTACAGATAAGTGTGAAATATGTGTGATTTGTCCTTACAAAACGAGTGATTTTTGCTGAGAATTTTAACTTTAAGATTTAATATTCTATAGGATTTGTAAATTCTATAGAATACGGCAATGGAATTCTATATAGCATAAGATCATAAGAAGTCCTATAGAATATTCTATAGCCATAGGATTTAGAATGTGCTATAGATAGCATTCTAGCATATTTTATTGGATTCAATAGAACATAGAACCAGAGGTCTACAAATATACCCCATTGACCACAAAGATTAATTGGTCAATTTAACCAAATTTTATTTGTTGCTACTAAATATATTTGGTTGTTTTTACCAATATGAGCTTTCATATCCATTTTACCAATTTTTTTATTGGTTATTTCTACCATTTTAATTTGGTTTTAACCAATTTAATTGGTTGAACAACCATTTTATATGGTTGCAACCTTTTTTTTTGGTCATTTCAACCATTCAGTTTTTACAGTGCAATGCTGTATCTGTTGGTGCCGCCCCGTCAACGTCAACTGTGCCCGTGAGTCAAGCGACTTTGCCCTCTCTTTCGAGTGAGCTTATCTCAACGCCGTTGTCTTGGGTTACCGAGGCAGTCACGCAAAAGCTAGCTGGTTTCTTACCAACCTCTGCGTCTTCCACATCCACAATGGCGTCTGCCCCAACGGATTCTACCTCCGGAATCGAAATCTCAAACCAGGTCCCAATGCAGATTCTCTGGTCAACGACGCACTCACGTCCATACAAGAAAACCTTACAGGTCAGACCACTCCTTTTTCTCTTCAATGTTCAAGTGCCCCGGGTCCACGGGAATCGTTCCACTCTGCCGCTTTGCCTCTTGATTCGCGGATTCCGGATAAAATAAAGCTTAAAATATGGAATGAGGAGTTTGTCGATATAAGTACTTTGTCAGGTGGCCCAGACGCGGCCGCTAAATACGAGATTAGTGTACGTACCTCTGACAACGGTCAACCTGCTTCTCTTCTCCTTGAGCCGACTGCGAAATCCAAAAGGGTGAAAACTATTAGCGATTGGCTTCGTTCGTTTTATATTTTTGTTTCCATTTATACACAACGGTACCCCCATGAGTCCCCCGCGCTCATGAAATATTGTCAAATCATCCAGGATTTGGTCAATAGGGGTCATAATTGGTTTTACTACGATGAGAATTTTCGATTTTTGCGCCAAACACAGGCCACGCGGGTTCCCTGGGCGACTGTTCACTGGGAGTTATGGTTGAAATGTCAATATCCCACTACTTCTAAGCCGAACACGCAAGGCAGCAATCATACGCGCCACCCTTCAAAAGTGTCTGTTCCTCGGGGATATTGTTTTAAGTTTTATCGCGGAACGTTTTGTGCCGGTTGTGATTTCAAGCACATTTGTTTTAAATGCAACGGATCGCACCGTGCCGTGAATTGTAATTTTCGTGCCAACAACGACCATCTCCCACTGATCGATCGCCTAGGCCTATTTCAACAACGTCCGTTGGCAACACCCGTAAAACTTCATAATTTACAAATATTGTTAGAAGGTTATAATCCAAGTATTGTTGATACACTAATTTCCGGATTTACTTCGGGTTTTCGCATTCATTTCTCTGGCACAGAACAGTCGTTTGAAGCAATAAATTTACGGTCTGCTCTTGACAAACCAGAAGCGGTTGACCAAAAATTAACGAAAGAGTTAGAGGCATCTCGCCTTGCTGGGCCATTTAATTATCCGCCTTTTCCAAATTTTCGTGTTTAGCCTTTGGGCCTGGTTCCTAAAAAACAACCGGGTGATTTTCACATGATTCATCATTTATCGTTTCCAAAGGGAGCATCGGTTAATGATGGTATACCCGATTTCGAAACATCTGTGCGGTACGCTATCGTTGACGACGCTATTCAACTTATTAAAAAAGCGGCCGGGGTAGTTTCCTGGCGAAAACAGATATAAAAAATGCTTTTCGAATCATTCCTTCAGCCCAGCGGATTATCACCTCTTAGGCATAAAATGGCGGAGTTTGTATTATTACGACCGGGCATGCCAATGGGTTGCCCCAGTTCGTGTCGCACTTTTGAGATTTTTAGTACGGCTATCGAATGGATCGCTAAGGAAAGGCTTAACATCGGCAAACTCCTTCATTTGCTCGACGACTTCCTGTTTGTTGCACTGGATTATTCTGCTTGTAAACAAACTTACAAGTATTCATTGCTCTTTGTGATTTCATTGGCGTGCATATAGCACCGGGAAAAACCATGGGTCCCTCAACAACCTTAACGTTCGCTGGATTGAATTAGATACAATACAATTCCAGGCCCGATTGCCGATGGATAAAATCGAGAAATGTGTTCAATCTATCGCACGCTTTTTAATTCGTAAAAAGGTTACACTCAAAGAACTTCAGTCCTTAATTGGATTACTTAATTTCGCATGTTCCGTCATTATGCGTCAGGTCGCGCATTCCTGCGACGCTTAATTGATCTAACGCGTGGCATTTCACACCCTTATTTCTTTATTCGCTTAACGCAAAGTGTGAAACATGATCTTCGTGTCTGGCAAACGTTTCTGTCGAATTTCAACGGCAAATCATTCTTTTTGCAACCATTGGCGTAATAACTCCCATTTGAATTTATATACTGACGCTTCGGGTAGTATTGGTTTTGGGGCCCTGTTTGGTTGCGACTGGTGCTATAGCGCATGGCCAACTGACTGGCGGAGTTACAATATTGCCGTTCTAGAGCTATATCCGATTGTTCTCAGCCTGTGTTTATGGGGATTAAAAATGCGCAATCATTGTATTTTGTTTCTCACGGATAATGAAGCTTTGGTGTCTGTTATTAATAAGCAAACATCAAAGGATTCTTATATCATGACACTCGTTCGCCGGATGGTTTTAGTTTGTTTAGAATACAATATTTTATTCAAAGCAAAGCATATTACCGGGTAAACAAAATGTCCTAGCTGATTGTTTGTCTCGTTACAGCTCCAAAAATTTTCACAATTGGCGCCGGCAGACATGCATCGAGCTCCAACGCCTATTCCCTTTCACCTGCTGCCAGAAAATTGGCGACTATAGTTTTCTCAATTAGCTCAAAGTAGCTTGCAACCTTCTTCAGTGCCGACTTATAAACGGCATGGGCACTTTTTACGCAATTTCATGGCAATTTTTAATGAGGGATCGTTCACTTTGCCTTTGCGCCCTCAGTCGTTGCGTTATTCATAGCGTACTTATTTGACCTCAAGTACGCCTCTTCAACAGTTAACACTTATGTATCTGCACTTGGTTATACTCATCGCATGTCCGATCTACCGGATCCAACGAGAGTTTTCTACGTAACGCAAATCTTAAAGGGGTATGGTAAGAAAGGCTTCCGCTTAGATAGTAGGTTGCCTATAACTTTACCAATTCTCAATCGTCTTATTGAGGCTGCGCCTCATATTGCTGGGTCACCGTAACAAATATGTCAACTCCGGGCAATATGCTCTTTAGCATTTTTCGCGTTCCTGAGAATTGGAGAAATAACTAAGAAGTCAAATAACGAACCCCTTCAATTGCGACAACTCTCCAAAATATCTCCCGATGATGGCCGGGTTGCAGGCATAAGGTTGACTTTCGAGGACTTCAAGCACAATTATAACAGTAGACCTTTCAGTTTGGAAATTTACAGGCAAACGGCATGCTGTCCTGTTCGCTTATTAGAGGAGTACATGATTTTGCGAGGTACCCAGCCCGGAGCTATTTTTCTATCACAACTGGGCATTCCAGTCTCGTGTGACGAGTTTGCCAATCTTCTTAAAAAGGCTTTCCGCTTCTGTGGACTCGATACTTCCAAATATAAGTCTCATTCATTTCGAATAGGCGCCGCTTCCCACGCAGCTGAACACGGGCACTCTGATGCCCAAATTCGAACTATGGGGCGTTGGAAATCGAACGCATTCCTCAAATATATACGTTTTTCTTCCCTATCAACATAGTTTGGATGAATTTTCGAGCGTAAAACGTGCGGGGAGTTTTCTGCTCGAATTGTGCGGTTATTTTATTTCTTCCTCAGCTTGCACATGGTCAGCAAGGGCGATCGTTTGCAATCCGGGGGGGGGGGAAATAAAGTGCTTATAACAGGGTGATGGAGAAGCTTCTTCTGGGCGCGGTAATATTGTGACTCTGCTAAACTAATATCAGTTAAGTGTAGATTATCAGCAAGGGCGATAATCTATGCCTTTTAACGGGCTTTGTAAGTGCCTTTTTGCCCATGTTCGTTTATACGGTCGCGCAGACCGCTGATCCTGTATTAATGTATTACGAAACTTTCTGAAACTTTCTGCATGCATCCCTTTCCTTGGGGTGGGGTCAACTTGCTTTGCTTCGTTGTTTTGGCGGTAATTTGCCTCCACCCTTTTCTGAGCGTAACTATTTGGAATTTTAATGCAATGTATTAATAAATATCTTTTGTTTAACAGAAATAAAGCGGCTAGGAGAACCATTACTCCTAGCCAAAATTATCCCAAAACGGCGTAAAATTTAATGTGCCATTATTGATGCTCAGAAAATTGAGCTGCGGAAAGAGTATGCAAAATTCATGCCTGGCAATATATCTATGCGTAAATAAATCACATTACATAAAACAAAATATTTACGAAGGAAATAAGAAATATGTAATGTGATTTTATAAATAGACTATTAAGGCAAGGTGTACCCCCAAGGGGATACGCCTTGCCGACGATAATTAAAAATCTTATATTATGGGCTTTGTGTCCTATCTAAAAGACCGACAGGTAATGGATGGCACGCAATATGGGAAAGGTGGTCAATGGCCAGCAGCAAATCGAAAACTAACAAAGACCGAATACCCAAACCATAAACGGTCAGTTTAAGCGTGACATCGCGAAAGACAGATCTCCTTTAAAGTTGAACCCACCTCCTCCCCAAAACCTCCGCTAACAATTATGTACATTGGACGATTTACCGTAGCTGATATATATAGAGAGAGGAACGTTATATCTCAATTAGTGATGGTCGTAGGCCGTATCTACAGGTGCTGGCGGTAATTTGCCTCCACCCTTTTCTGAGCGTAACTATTTGGAATTTTAGTGCAATGTATTAATAAATATCGTTTTGTTTAACAGAAATAAAGCGGCTAGGAGAACCATTACTCCTAGCCAAAATTATCCCAAAACGGCGTAAAATTTAATGTGTCATTATTGATGCTCAGAAAACTGAGCTGCGGAAAGGGTATGCAAAATTCATGCCTGGCAATATATCTATGCGTAAATAAATCACATTACATAAAGGCCTAGAGTTGGAAGTGGAAGCACTGCATGTTTACGCTTTTCAGTCCCTGTATAATTTATAACCTAATTTCATGTAAATCAAGCCAAATCCATAATACATGCACACAGCAAAATCGTGAGTCTTATTTTAAGAAAAAAAAATACAAACAAGTAAAATTGTTCTTGTCAGTATAGTAAGAATATTATTCTAGGCAAGAATCCAGGCAAGAATATTATTCTTACCTGGAATCTCATTTTAAGAAAAACAATTCTTGCAACAAGAATTTTCTAAAGAAAAAATACTCGTTTTAAGTAACACATTGCTTGAAACAAGCAAAATTATTATTGTATATTAAGGAACCTACTCACACAATTCTTACCCAGAATGTTACAAATAAGAAAAAAACTACTTAAAACAAGAATAATTTTACTTATAATAAGTACAAAATTTTTAGACAAAAGAAAACATCACAGATACATTATTCTTATACATTATTTTAGTTCAAAATATTAAAACTACTTATTTAGTGGCCATACTAAATATATAAATGCCATACATTTACATCTGACAGAAATAGTTTTTTCAAAGTACTGCTAGGTTTGTTCAATACCTTGCTCAAATAAACAAGTCTTTCAAGGACTTAATTAAAAATTGCCAATTAGCAAGTTTAGGAAAGTATCCGATAGAGCTCAGATAATGAAATTAAGCCCTTGTATGAACCCAGAAGTAGTTGAATAAAAATATTCATGGAAGAAGACAAACACATCTATGCAAACTCACTGCATGTCTTCAATTATTACACATAAGCTAAAGTCATTCATTCCTGAGCAATGTTTTCCTTTGATTATTGACCAGCTGTTCTTAAATTTTGTATATCATGCCAAACATGAAAATATTTATAAGATCACCTGGAGTATTTTTTTCCTTGAAAATTAAGTGCTGAAACACTGTGGGTCCAATTAACCATTGGTATAGCAAATTTTCCACTGAATTTCTTGCTCACTACCTCAATCCATGTTCCTAATAAAACAAAAAAGCAAGCATACTTGAGAAATCAGAGTTAAGATAACAAATGTTAAAGAAACTAAGCAGTGCATAATATGTGTGAAATATATGATTGGGGATGCTATGCACAGTTTTGCATGCTCTGACATATATAAAATTAGGCATAAAGGGTAGTCATCTGGTAAGCTGTCATTGATTTTTCCTTTTATCTATTACATGATAAATAAGTATATAATCAATTGGTCAATAAGTATATAATTACCGGTATATTATATTATACATTAAAAACTAAGCCATATGCTTAGGTGAATAATCTAACAGCATTGCACAATTCCTTATAATGCATTACTTACCACAGATATTACTTTCCAATGAGACCTCTTTCATTACAGGTTTAGACATAAACATCACCACTTGTTAATCCACCATCTAAGAATGCATATAAAAAAATTTAAAAGGCAATATAACAGTTATTTCATCCTAATTCTTAATCAAAACTTATATATCCAGTAACCAAGATTCAGTATATCATGATCCTAAGATTGAGTACAAATGTTTCCGCTAAAATTTGACCATGGTTATATAGCTAACGTCAATATCACGTACACTTTTTATGGCATAGTGCCTATAGTATAACCACGTTATAATATATTTATATAAACGTCGTACATTTATCGGGAATGATGAGTATTAAAACTGTGAATATATCTGTTTATTGTTTATAAATACGTTTACTGTTTACGCGGCAAATTCAAAAATAGCTTTCGTCTGTTTGCGCGTATAATTTTAAATCCTTACCTCTTAGAAGACTGAGATTCCCAGCCACTTTTAAAACAATCTGCGCATTCTTCTGCAGGAAATTTTGCGACATAATGTCCAGTAAATCCTATCCACAGTAATCCACAATAATCCACAGTTCTTTCCGCCAGTTGGCAGTTAGCGAAGTTTAAAATATATATTTTCATAAGAAACGAACTACGTCCATTCAGAATGCTTAAATAGGCATTAAAACCTTCATTTCGTCTGCATATGAAACGAAACTTGCGAATCTTTGCTCGGTTATTAAATGTTACTTAGTAAGAATGTAAAAATATTCTTGGTTGTTTGAAATAAATTGGTTGTTTGAAATTAGTATTCTTGGCAAGTGAATTGGCAACAAGCGTTTTTGATTGCCGGTTTTAAGTTAACAATGTTTCTTGCCAAGAATCCACAAAGACGCTTTCCTTGTTTTAAGAATACCAAAATTATTAGTTAGAATACAAGCTAGAACATTTACTTGTTTTAAGAAACGGTTATTCTTGCTTAAAAAAAGTTTACTTATTCAAGTAAAATTCATTCTTGATAAGAATAATTTATCCCCTTTTACTTATTTTGAGCAAAATTTTGCTTAAAATAAGAATTTCTCAAGAACATTATTCTAGGTAAGAATTCTCGATTTCGCTGTGCATGTGCATGATTATAAAACTGTATAACTGTTTGCCTCAGTGAAATTGAAAATTATTGCCGTGTGTGATCACTGATCAGTGTGATTGGGCGCAACCAGTATATCAACAAAACAACGTTTGCATAATTATAAATTAGACGAAACGGTAATTTTCGTAGTTCGGTTACTCTTTGCAATTAGAGTCAAATTGACTCCTTCGAAGAGTAACATTACCTTTTGGTAGAGTAACAAGACTCTATTGTAGAGTCGTTTTGACCCCAGTCGAAACTACCTTTAGAGTTGAAACAACTATATATATATATATATATATAATATATATATATATATATATATATATATATATTAATATATATATAATATATATATATATCACATACTTGTGCCTTTATCAGGGCGATAACAGGGTGACATAAAAACGATATCGTCACTGATATCGCTTTTTGTCACTGATATCGCTTTTTGTCACTGATATCGCTTTTTGTCCCGCTGCATTTGCCGCTGTCAAAACAAAGATGGCTGACTCGAGCAGTTCGAGGTTTGTTTCAGTCGATGTCGATTGCTTTATAGAAAAAAAGGAAGTATGTGATAAACAGGTTATCACAATCGGGACGAGGTGATATCAGTTTTATCGCTTTCAGGACGATATCATAAATGACCCTCGTTCGCTGCGCTCACTCGTGACATTTATGATATCGTCCCTCAAGCGATAAAACTGATATCACCTCGCCCCTCATGTGATAACCTATATATATATATAATATATATATATATATATATTATATATATATATATATATATTTATATATATATATATATATATATATATATATATATATATATATATATATATATATATATATATATATATATACAGACTGTACTGAACAACTTTTGGTAAACAAACTTATGCGTATTTTGGTAAACAAACCCTCATTCGATAAACATTGCTAGAGACCAGACTGAAGTGCATCGACGCTGTTCTCGACAATCTGGGTGGTATGTTGCACCATCGAATTGACAATCGTTTGGGGTACCTTGCCTTCCTCTTTGACTTTGATTAAGCCCAATACATTTGATCGTTGATTACTCTCGACCTCGCAAACAAAGACGAAAAAATTATCGTCATCGTTTTTACCATTATAAACGTCAAGTTCATCTCCCTCGTTGTTGGCACGTGGATCTCGTTCAACAACTTCCTCTGCTTGAAGTACTTGACTATGCTTGTTGACAAAATGGTTTCGCAGAGAGAAATAGTTCGTGTACGTACGTGGACATTCATTAATGCCACATAGCGCATGTAAATCCCGATCACTCTTGTGAACCCGACCGAGATGATTGATCAACGAGCGAAGAGTTTGACATGTAAAGTTAATGCATAGGTTACAGTGATAGTGCATTCCGGACATCGTCGAAGCTATAGGAGTAATATTGGAGACGTATTTCAGTTCATGTACTACTCTACTTCAACTAACTGTGGGACTTGTTGACCTTGGATGTTCCCACATATATCTGCAGTAAGAACTTTGGGTGCAAAACACTGAGCTATATTATAATTCCTGGAGGACTGGTTCGTCATTTTTCGGTAACTTCGCCGCCATCTTTTCGAAGCAAAAAACATGGCGGACTTCACCTTTTGCGCAGTGCGCAGTGTTCCTCTGTGCTCATACCGTGTACTTGGTCGAGATGATTTGCTAACCTTGCTAAATTTATACTACACAGCCAAATACAGGACAGTTCCTACGCGTGCGACGCATATTAAGATGATTGCTCAACAAATTCCTAATAATAATTGGCTCATTTTTTCGTGCGTCAGGTATTTTATTAGCCCTGTATTAGCCCCGGAAAAGTCCGGGCTTGTCAACGCAAACTCTTGCTTAAGGAAGACAAAGTCAAACGATCTAAACAAGAAAACAGTGTAGTGCCCGGACAATATGTTTAAAATATTTGTAAAATTGTTCTACTTTATTATATTGTTACAAGCGTTAATCCGTGTCTTAATTTATGCTCCAAGCATCGCGTTGTCCATAACACCAATATATATTTCCCTCTAAAAATGCATACATTTTTGCATTCGCCATACCCCCTTTCTCCCCTTTGAGGAGCTTGGGCCTGAAATATCTCATTGAGCAGATGAGCATCTTTTCATGAACATTTATGAGCATATGCTCATAGGCCCGTTTGGGCCCTATGTGGCCTTATATGGCACTATTAGGCCCGATGGCCGGATTGCTGACTGCGCGTCCTAACCCGCGATTATGGAAAAATATTCCATTAAATATCTATGAGAGCAAGTAAAACAGGAAATCCAGGGAGAACAAGCCAACAGTGTACTAGCCAGTGTACTAGCTCGTTTTTACTCAAACAAACCACCTATGCGAAACAAGAAATACGGTTACCATATGAACGTCAAAGAATCGCGCGAGTATAGGCGAACATTTGTGTTAAATAACTGTTGACATCACATATGTAAAGACTACATTAACATATGTGACCTTCCACGGGAAAACATACGTTTACGCTATTTCGTTCGTTCAAAAATATCGTTCGTTATCCGTTCGTTTGCCGTTCAAACGCTTCAAGCGTTCGTTGAAACGATTTTCGAGATCGTTCATCGTTCGAAATTGCCCGTTCGAACGCTTAGGAAAAATCGTTCGAAAATTGGTCCAAAAGCGTTCAACGGTTTGATTTACCGTTCGTTGAAACGTTTGCCGGAATTTCGTTCAATCGCATTGGATTTGGTTCAACATTCGATTAAACATTTGCAATGTTACAACTTTAGAGAAGAAGCGCAGAATGTGTTACACAGAAATACTCCCAGAAATGTATTCAGTTCCTTAGTAGAAGGCTTGTAAAGGAAATAGTAGGGTTATATCATTTTAGCCTAATCGAATGCTTTTTTGCGCTTCATGTTCTGGTTTATGCTTAGCGTGCTCTTATTTCATTAGCGACAAATTTCACGTTATAAGCTTTCTTTTAAAAATTTATCGTTTTTGTGCTTCGGTAATGCACTGAATGGTTAGAATTTGTGTTTTAATATACTTCTGTAGCTTCCATAAAGCCAAAGTTCACCGCGCGCACAAACAACGTCGCAAGCCATATATTACAGCATTACGAGCCATAATATGCCTTGGCAAGGTGCTAATTAAGTTGCATAATTGTCGGAAGTCTGTAATATATGTAAACAGACAAAACCAGATTTTAAAATCAGTAAATTGAGGGATTTTGCGTGTTACATATTATCGCACTTGTAAATTTATTTACAAAGTGCGATAAATTTAAGCTAATTTATTTACATCTGATAATCTGATAGCAGGGCCTCCGTCCGAAGCAGCTACTGATTAAAATGTATTCAAAATAAAGGACCGCATCCTAGGACGAGAATGCGGTTCAGCATTTCAGCTCGTTGTCTTTAATGCAGTCTGACATGCAAATTATATACAACAATTGAAATACCCTAGCTAATATTTGAAGACATAAATACAGTGACCTAACGCGCGTTCGGTAGGGTTAGGACGAGAACTAAAATAAGGTTCCCCAGTTATTGGGGGCCAGAATAGATAACGAAACATCATAGTATATGAGCAAAACGTGATCAATGACAAACAGCGAATTAAGGGACCCGGCAGTACCAAGTATATCTCAAGACCCCATCCTCTGTTCGTTATGCCACTGCATGAATATCCAAGCAATTTAAATATGACGCTGCATCTAGTCTAAAACTGGAGCAGTGCCCTGCTTGCAAAATTGTCTTATTTCCTTAAAAGGGTATATTTGTCTCACCAGATCTAAGCCATCTGGCTCGATTGTTGCTGGCATGTTGAAAGGTATCAATTGGCATAAATATAACTTATGGCATAAATATAACTCATGCATTGTAAATGTTTATTTAGACTCTTAATTCACAAAAAAATTACTTCATATATGTTGATATATATATGCACATTTCAGCACAATTCACTCCCCATGCATGTAGCTATATTTTGGTTGTGATTTGATTTCTCTCGACTAGCTCCTCGAATCGGAAACGTGGAACGCGGAAAAGTCTCAAATCGTACAAATCATAGAGACTGTATGAAAGTAATGAAGCTATATCAATGATGTTCATTGTGTGACATTGTTTATTACAATAAAAAAACAAGAGTGTCGTACAATGAACATCATAATATTGCTCAGGGAAATTTAGCCTATAGGCTTTGATAATGCACAAAATATCATCTGGTCAACATAATTAGAGCTGTGGCCCGTGTGAAAAATATAACAAAACAGAAATTATGATCTATATTATACCATTTAAGTTTTGTTGATATTAAACTAGCATAAACCATCAAAGACGCCGTCTACAAATTCCGTGTTTTGTGAGATTGAGTTTAGCGCTATGTTTTAACCAAGTGCGTGCAGCCTTGCGCACAACTGGCCCAAGCCCAAGGGCAAGTTGCCAAGCTAACGTGTACAAACATTTAAGTTTGACCTTTCGGATATTTCGCTTATATATATATATTTCGCTATACTTCATCAGAAAACGAACATTAGAATTTATCTTGCTTGGACAACATATCAGCTGCTTGGGCATCAGGAAAATATTCACTAATTTTGATTTGGGCTCCTTTATTAGGAAATTACATTCCTGATATTAAATTGCAATTATGCATGGTCATTGCACCTTGAAGCCTGCCAGCTAGAGCAGCAAAATGAACAAATTTGAAATGGCGCCTATCAACTGTTTATGCGTATATGAGCGCGTGGGTAAAGATCTTTACCAGTAATTTCGCGAAGACTAAACCAAATATTTGCTGGATATTAACATCTATGGGGAAGTCAAGGCGTTTTACCCCTGCATATAAAGGTATGAGGCTATGCGAAACATTAGCTATAATATAAGGAAAGTCATGACTGGGCATACTTTATTAGGCGCGCTTGCAATTATTCCCTCCCAGCATTGAAATCAGGCTTATCGATGAAATCATCAACAGAATTCGTATGACGGTTGGCTCGATTTAAAGTTTTTTTCCTTGAGTGTGTTTGCTTGGCTAAACTGTAGCTCTCTATTGATCCATGCAGATATCGAAATATGACACGCATTCGAAGTAAGATTTCATATAGATGATCATGCAATTGTATATAACAAGACGTTCTCAATTGCATTTTATGTATATATGCTAACGCTAGTAAAATGGAGTCGGATATAAATGCGTACTGCAATATAATCCTTTATATTACTTGTCATGGCCGGCGGAATCGAGTTGGGCCACGATCATCCATTCATTCCGAATAAACATGACATGAAAGGTTGCCAGACCTTCAAAATGGCTTGGCTGAGGTTAGAGTAGTTGTTAGCTTGGTGGTTTCAATTTAATAGGATGCATTTACCCCCATTGAAACAACAATTGTTTACAAACCTTGCTGACATTTTTCAAAAAATATGTGGGTAGATGCTACCTTGAAATATATATAATTATATTATGATATAAAAAGATTTCGCAAGACAAAATGATTGATGCTTTGATGCATGCCTTAATCATCTGTCTGGGGAAATCTTGATTAGTTAATTTTATTGTAAGCAGGAGGCACAAATTGTGTCACAAGTAGATGTCTCGAAGATGTTAAGGATCGGGTGTTTCTTAAAATGGTGAGTATAAACTCCCCTGTGCATGCATTTGGCATCGTCGTTTCTATATGGGCGGCAGCATTGCTATATGCTTTGCAGAAAAAAATTATTTGCACTCTTTGTGATTTAAAAACTCGGTTTCTATATGGGCCGTGTGCTATTGCTATATGCTTTAGTAAAAATAATGTGCACTTTTGTCTTGCTGCCGGGGTTGAGTATTAAGTTGCTTTGCAGGGCGGATTTTCGGACCTTTAGGATTGCGGATTGCCGCGGTCGTTTGAAATGAAGATTTCGAAAATTATCCCACTAATTTATGCGTTCTATTTCTTTAGGTCACTATTGTTAGGCTCATGCAGTTAGCTTAGGCATTTTTACACAGTTAACTATGTAGATGGTCGAATATATGGGGGGAATGAATATAGTGACCACCAATAATTTAGTTAGATCACAAGTATTAATTAGCGACTTGTTATACTGGTTAAAACATAACACATGCATATGTGATCGTATGGTCACAAAATATGTAACTAATATGAAAAAAATATGGCGGCAGAAATAGCGACATTGCAGCTTTAGCTTTGCGAAGAAAATATAGCGATGGTGCATGCAATCGACAAAATAGATTATTGTCAAATTTTAAAATATTCTTAAGGTAATGATGCCCTTAGTTGCTAGTGACTTGCTACTGACAGTACTGTGTATAGGCGACATTCCGCGACAAGCTTGACCGCGGCTAAAGCTAGGCTACTGGTGTTGCTGACGGAACATATTGTGTGCACTAGGTAAATATCCAAGCCTATATTTTAAATATTTTATTACCGCGCAATGCATTGCTGAAATTGAAATGTGGATTTCATGTGTATAAATGGTGTGGATATTTAATGTAGTATTTATACCAAATAAGTTTTGACAGCATGCAAGCACACGTTACTACGCTGGTTCGCATACAAACGAACTTTGCGTATGCGATATTCTGTATTAATGTTTGGTTATCATCGGTAAACAACTTGATCCTTGCGCTAATTAATTTAATCGTTTGCGCGTCAAAGAGTATAAACAAAAGTGTACAATGGAATCTCTTGTGTTTAGTTTAACATAAAGTATGTATCCAGTAGCTGAAACTCAACCAAACTGAGACGGCAATTTTTGTTTACTGTCGGTTTACAGCCGTGTTAATAAAACGGATGCATGCTGTATCGCCTGTATGTCTTTGTTTATATGTCTTTAACCACTCATACATAGAGTTTGTTCGTGGAAAAATTTACAAAACCTGTAACGATGTTGCAAATGAACACGCGCTGAATATTTTGATGGGTATAGTTGCAGATGATGCATTAATTTGAATAACGATGATAATATACTAATAACTGAAGGCTTTCTAACGATTAACCCGAATTTTGATGCAAAACGCGAATGTATATATGTATATAAAGTATAATAATGGGATTTAGGTAGTATAGCTAATAATTTTAGTTAAACATTCAAATGAAGGTATAGCTATTTATGTACACACATACTTGGAACAACACATGTTACTTGTTTGAAAATATTTCCTATTCTTTTAATTAGATAAATTAGTCAATAATATCTTGCGTCAATTATACGCGCAACGGCGTTCAGACAAATTCGTTAAAACCGTTCATAAACATAAATCGTTCAAACGGCTTCAGATTGAACGTTTATTTATCCGTTCGTATTCTCGACTTTAAACGTTCACATTTTTAGCTGAATTCGTCAAAACGTTTTCTGGGTTCGTTGAAACGTTATTACAGATCGTTCACTACCCGTTCGTTATCCGTTCGTTTTGCCGTTTCAACGAAATATCGTTAACGTACGTTTTCCCGTGGAAGGTCACATATCGTATGGGCGTTATTTCGTATACAATAATAAAAAATGTGTACGTATACGACGTATAGATTTGCAGTGTTGCAGAGGAATGTTCTAAGGGAACATTTATTCCCCAATGTTTAATCGAATATTTGTCCATATTCGGGTGTTAAGATGCCCATGCAGTCAGCAATCGGCCATCGTGCCTAATAGGGTCATATAAGGCCATATAAGTCCCAAACGGGCCTATGAGCACATGCTCATAAATGCTTGAGCAGATGCTCATCCGCTCAATGAGATATTTCAGGCCCAAACTCCTCAAAGGGAGGAAAAAGGGGGGTGTGGCGAATGCGAAAATGTGTGCATTTTTAGAGCGAATCGAAATATATATTGGTGTTATGGACAACGCGATGCTTGAAGCATAAATTAAGACACGTATTAACGCTTGTAACAATGTAATTAAGTAGAACAATTTTACAAATATTTTAAACATATTGTCCGGGCACTACACTGTTTTCTTGTTTAGATCGTTTGACTTTTTCTTCCGTAAGCAAGAGTTTGCATTGAAAAGCCCGGACTTGTCCGGGTTAGGACGCCTAGTCATGCAGCAATCGGGCCATCGGGCCTAATAGTGCCATATAAGGCCATATAGGGCCCAAACGGGCCTAATAAAATACCTGACTTACGAAAAAAATGAGCCAATTATTATTAGGAATTTGTTGAGCAATCATCTAAATATGCGTCGCACTCGTAGGAGCTGTCCTGTGTTTAGCTGTGGTAGTACAAATTTAGCAAGGTTAGCAATTCATCTCGACCAAGTACACGATATGGGCACAGAGGAACGCAAAGATGGTTAAAGTGGAGTAAGAAAGGAATATGTGTACCTCGACAGAGTAAAGAACCAAAGGAATTCGATATGGAGGAGTGTCTTGAAAATTTATTAGAGCGCGATGGAGAGAAATTTATTATCAAGAAGAGATGGAGAGAAACTTTAATGTTTACCTAAGCACTGCAAACGAACAACCTCTATCTAGGGGGAAACGAAGAAAGTACATAAGGGATTGCTAACATTTTAGTTTGTGTGAATGTACTGGACTAGGAAAAAGTACCGTTGAGCAGATTAGCACATCCTCATAACTACACATGAGCAGACATCTGCTCATAAAACTGCGTTGCTGCTCGATAACAAGGCATTTACACACTTCTAGTGCTAAGGGGATGAGCTGCCAATTTTGCAGAAGATATTTCAGCCGCAGGTACAATCAGCGCAGACCCGAACGGGAGAATTGCCTACTACGAGAACAAGAAAGAAACATGTCTCAAACAGACTCGGACAGTCAAGAAAGTGATTTCCAAGATGATGTCTCGACCACTTCCACTCAGCAATCTGGAAGTTCGACGACAACGGACTCAGAATGTGAAGAAGAATTGGATCCCTGGATGTCGTTAATAGAAGAAGCATAACATAGAAGTAACACAGTATTCGAGGAAATGAAAGAAAGCCTTATAAACAGTGGTTTTGATGAGCACTATGCTAAAAAGAAAGCTTACTTCAATGCCATGCTAGACTCCAGGAAGAATTAGAAAATATCTATTTAAAGCGCCATTTGTGGATGAGACAACTGAAGAAAGATCCGGTACATAAGAAAATATGTTTATTACAAATGATGATTTTGACCAAGAAGAAGCAATAGAAGGTGCCGTTGATAAGAGAAAGTTTCTTATTAAGAAGTTTTTAAACGATGTGAACATGTGAAGGAAAACAAAGGCAGAGATGATGATGACGACGACGATGATATGTTCTAAATATCCTGAACCATCTTTGGTCATACCAAAATGACCCACTCGTGTCAGGTTTTATTGTCTCCTTTACCAAGCCGTCTACCCTTAAGTACACGGTTAAAACGGAGCTGTTGGAAGAACGCGATTGTATTATCAAGAATCAAATAGGTTAAAAGGTCTTAATTTCGAGTGGTATTATACACACTTCAAATTCAAGCCAGGAACAGTGGATGGAAAAATGAGTCAAATATACGTTCTCAATGGCAAGGGCATTTCACCGGCATCGCAAAAGCGTAGGTTCGATTCTTGCCATGATCTGTTCAAAAACAACACACGAGTCAGAACGCGAGTGAACACGAATGAACACCAGTGGACACGAGTCAGAATACGACTCAAGAAATATGAACGCTTGTGAACACCAGTTAAAAAATCATCAACACGAATGAACACGAGTGAACACGGGTCAAAAAATCATGAACACGAACCAAAGATCACGAACACGAGTGAACACGAATAAAAAAATTATGAACACGAATGAACACGAGTCAAAAAATCATGAACACGAACCAAAGATCACGAACACGAGTGAACAGGAATCAAAAAATTATGAACACGAACGAAAGCTCACGAACAGAAGTGGAAATCGCATGAAAACGTGGAAATCGCAAGAAACATGCCAGCCCCATCAACTCTAGGCTGGTTTCCACGAGGGGCGTGTTTAATTATTAAGACAGTAATAAGAATACAGTATAGGTTTCACACACAGGTAACTAGGACGCATTTCAGTGTGCAACAACAATTGATTTAAACTAACGAGCGACTCAGCTGATTTTGCTTCGTTTGTGAGCCGATTCCAAAGCATAGCGCGGCTATATTTGAAACTTTTTTAAGGTATTCTCGATTCGGCCTTGGGATCCTATTTCTCTTCTCACGAAAGACTCCCGAAGAGCGGGCGCAGTATGGTTATTAAGTATCTTGTACATTAATACTGACTTAGCACCAGACCGTCAAGTTTCAAGAGGTTCATAATTTGCACTGTTAAAACCCTCGCTGCACGAAACTGAACTCTTTGCAACTAAATTGAAATCTCTGAGCAGATGGCCACAAGTATCCCACAGGGGCGAGCAGTAATCGAAGTAGGGCTGCACAAGACTTTTTCCGGGGAACAGGGAACAGTGGAATGGGAGAACCGGGAGACAGGGGAATTCCCCTCAGGATCTCACCAAATCCTTTTTTAGCAAATGTTTTATTTTGAATTGAGTGAAATATTCGCGAAACATTACCTTAATATATGACACGTTGTTTATGTAAATTGTAATGGAGAATTCTAGATTCACATGCACACGCCTTTAATTTTGGACAGTTTATTCCAATAGGTTATTTCAAGGTTTAATTTTTCCTATAATACTTTATACAATTACTCGATGAGGCTAGCATAATACGTAACAATTATTGAATGGAGTTGAACACAATATGAAAATATTATCAGCCGGTGAGCTAGTGTACTTCAAGTGACAAGGTATTATTATCTACTAACTAATTTGGTCATGGTAAGGGTCATGCAAGAATGTCAATCATCAGTAATCAAGATGAAAATCCAAAACTAATATTTAACTGCATGCGTAACTGTTTTAAGGCATCTGACTAGAAAAAAGCAGAAACAGGAGCACTTACATAACAAAAATGACCCGCTTTTCTAGATGTCCAAAAGAAAGACTAATTTATCGGGAAACGACGAAAAGAAGAAAAAAGCGCGAGAGAACTAAACTGTGGATCTCACGGAGGACGATGAAATCTTTTTTCCAACAATAAAAAGAGGAAACAGCGAAGAAAATTATCACATTTTCCAGTGATCCCGAATCAGTCAACTCATGAGAACAGTGAAAATGATAATACGTCTTACTCATTTGACATTGATTTGCCTAATCTTGTCCATTAAAGGGGTGATAAAAGGCTTCCAATTTACAGTCATTCCAGCCCTGACATTAAAAAAATATTCCAGATCTGTTTAAAAAAGGATATTCCTGCAGACCGAAAGGCAGAAATCAAGCCAACAAGCATTTCTACAACCTCAACCTTCGTTGTCGGCCAAAAACTTGCAAAAGTAAAGCATCCGTTTGATATCGAAACTTATGAAACACTTGGGTACTATGAGAAAAATAGCAAACTAGGTTTTATGAAGTTAAGGTTACGGACAGAGGCGAACTTTTTATCAGTTCAGAGGTTTCGGTGAACAAAGACGACAATGGCATTATCGTTGGTGGTACCTGCGACGTCCGCGATGCTCGAAATTGGGTTCGGCAGATCGTAGGCAAGGAGCTCTTGTACGCTGTAGTTAGAAAAAGAGCAGCGCATAAGAATACGATGAAAATGTATCAGACGGAATTTACAAGATATGTCATATTTATTATGCTAATAGCAGAATATAATGAATCTTATAGTCGTGTAAAGAATTTGAAGTCATATACTTTGAAATGTTCCACGATTATCATGCATTACTATTTTAACACCGGGAATGCCGTCCTCGTAGTCGCAACAGCGCATGGAAATACAACACGTCCGCACTCCAAATCCTTTATTTCAAGAGAGCACTCTCTCAACAAAGAAGTGAAAGAAACGGTTCATACAGATGTTCGTGCCCCAAGGGTTATTGAAGACGAAAAATCGAAGTATCTGAATTAACTTGATTCTCCATTACAGTCAACCACTATTCGGGATACCAAGCAGCTGTATAATTACCGTTATTTGTACGGGGAAACAAAAACCAGATCTAGTATCGATCAAATTCAGGAAGTTATCCTTAAACTCCTTGAGCAAAGACCCACTGCTGACGAAATGGACCCAGATTTGCTTGACAAGAATCAAGCATTCATCAGCAAATCCCAGGTTTACTACGCCTTTGGCTTGTGACACTACATTAAACATTGCAAATTATCTCGTGACACAAACGACCTACAAGCAGATGTCAGTAATTGGAAGAGAGAGTTTAAGGAATCCCTGGTTTCCAGGACTATTTCTGATCCATCGAAATCAATCAGCGCAGGATTTCGCATATTTTTCGCAAGCAGTGGAAAGAGGGAATCCGGCTCTTGCCAACATCCTTGCTTTTGGTACCGATGAAGACGAAGCACTTTCTAGCGGGATTCTTAAGGAAACGAGTGGAAAGACCATTTACCTTTTGGGCAAAGAGCATGCCCAAGCAAATGTAGATAAAAAATTGCAGTCGTTAAATTTTCCTTCAATCCAAAAAAAAATTATCCTGAGTGATATTTTCGGTGGTGCCACGTGCAAAGAAGAAGATACGGAAGCGAAAGTACTCATATTTACAACCGTAAGCTATTGCAACTGAAATCAAAATGGCTTAAAATAGAAAAGGAACACACCAGCAATCGTCCCGCGAGTCAGTTCGTGGATTATTTTGAAACTCATAAAGAGAAGCAAATGAGGGACAAAATGATTAAAAACGTTCGAAAGCAAGCTTCCATTGACGGAGTGTACAGCCAAAATCCAATTGAGTGGCAAAACGTCTTGTCAAAAGATGAAATATCCGCCCACGTGCATTCAGAGGGTCGTAGTCATCGAGACGCGACACTTTCAGACTGCCTAGATGCCTTGAAAGCATGCAGTATCCGTTTATTTAGCAATGTTGTCAAAGCCATATATGATGACGGTCCTTACGTCCTAGCACCAGCTTACCACATGTTTCGTAAAACATATGCCGATTGGAAAGGCATGTCATCAGACGAACGAAAGATGCACATCGCAGCATTCATGGCTTACATTCCTACCGACGATGTACTCTTGCGCTCCGGAGTTCGAAGTGCAGAAAACAAGGAATCCATTCCAACTATTTCCCTGTTAGATGACGAATCACCTGGTTTATCTACGTCAGCACCTAAACAAGATTATCTTCAAGTGTCACAACAAATCTCGAATTCTCCTCCACCAAATTTCTGCCATCGGTCCAAGCCAGAGGTTAAAGGCCACGACGTTCTAGACAAACCACGACGCACGCTTTCCGTATCGCTTCAAGAAGCTTCGGTTCTAAATGATGTTTTGCCTCCTCACCTTTTAGCAGATGCTTTTAATAAAGCCTTAATTTTTGGGTACAGTTAATAAGAAACGCGATACGACTTTAATTGTGACAAGTATACTCAGTTCAACACTTGGTTTATTATGGAATAAGGTCATAGCCTCGACGGCAGACAAACTGAAAGACGGCGAAATTCGTAAGATTGTCGTACGCGAATTAAATGATATCAAGTCTAAAATCGATGGCCTTTCTAGATCAACTCCACTCGCCAGTTATAATTTTCTAGAAGAAGGAGTAGAGTTACCAGTGTTTCTCTCGATAAATCAAATCTTGAGCAGAAAGAGAGCGAAACTCAGGACGAACCAGGTGAACTTTCGAGCGTTATTCTGTCTGGTATCTTAAACCAAGCAATAGAGCTTCCTCCAGCCAGGAAAAAGCTTAAAATCAACTCGGACAGAGAGTTAGAAACTGCGAGAAAAAGATTCGAGGAAGCGCGCAAGGCAGCAACCACTGCTTTCTGGAATGAGGCATTTAGTATCGAAGATCGAATTTTTGCAGCGAAGCTACGAATAGTTTCAAAAATAGTGGAACATCTCGATTGTCCTGAGACCGCAATCACCGAATGTTTATCGTTTTGGAAGAAGCTGCATAGCTTACAAGCCATTCAACTGATTCAAGAGATATTCTCAGTGTCTTTGAACGATGGAGTCAAATCGTTGTTGAGTAAAACTCAACGGGTGGAGAACGTCTGTCGGTTATGTTAATCAACTATGTTTTGTTTCAATATGTTTGCAAATTCAGTAATAAATGTTCATTTGAAGTGTCCGCCTGCATGCCAACGATTGAACTTCCCACTCGCAGTTTTCATCCAATAATAAGCTGGCACGAAAATTCAGCAAGAAATTCTATAAAAGAGGAATTGCCTCATCCTCCAAACGAACAGACCCTTCATGAAAAAAAAGAGCTTCTCCATATGCTGTGAAAAGTCAGGGGATGTTCTTACTTTCCCTCGTACTCCGCCTTATTAGAAAATCATGATTATCCAGGAGGAAGGAAAAATTAAACGGATTGAATTACCTGAAATTACGGGCAATATTTTAATGGCCCTTTCTGTTGATATCAATAACAATGTTTACGTGCTAAAAACATACTGGTGAAGGATTCCTGTTGACGATATTGAACGAGAATTACAATGTAAAAGCAGAAGACAAATTAGATTTGCTCGAGGACAAAATATCTTCTGTAGTTAGAATCGCAATATGCAAAGACGATGATATCATCATCATCCAACACAGAGGCCTGATGTGTATGTTTGTAACAAGATGTGTCAATTGAAATACAAATTTGACAACGACTAAAGTGAGGCATTTTCATTGAGTATTTCCCAGCAGAATGAAATCATGATACCAGCAAACGATCATACGGCAGTTCAAATATAAAAGTCCCAGACCATCATAAAGTTGTCAGAGTGGCATTTCACTAAGTTATTTGTAAAATATTGGTTCTAACCGTGGTAGGGGAAAAAATTCCTATTTCTTTCTGCGCTACCCTGAAGCAGGCGGGAAGCTGGAAACTCTTACCTTCTTTTGTAAAGTTGTGTATTTGCAGTATCCATATCTGGTATCCCATAATGGCCCTATTGTTGTTGTAAGAGAAGGAAACTTCACTTACCTATGATGAGACTCAATTGTTATAAACAACCATTTTCTGCCTAAAACAAAGTAAATATACTACCGCTACTTTCCTGAAACAGTAACAGGAACCTTTCAATAAACTAAAGTAAAGCAAACAATAGATGTTGCTAGATTTATAAAATTTGTGAGCTGTTTCATTCACGTGGTCTTGTTTCCGTTGTAAGGAACACAAGCGTAACTTATATTTAAATATTGATCCAAAAAACGTTCTTTGATCTTGAAATTAAATTAAAGATAATCATGTTTTTGTCTATCGTTTTATGCGAAATTTTTCCAGGCTTATTTTTTCGGTGAAGCCAAAAAACGACTTAACAATTATGACGAAGTTTCTATCCCATGTGCATGATGATACGATTTTAATTCAACGCCAATGTTTCTTCATATGAATTGATTTTTGTATCAAAAACCGAAGACATGCGGATCTCGTTCAAGTAAACTTTCCTATTCATAATGGAATATTGAGGGTACGTGACATTTTACTAAACCTTTGTGACGATTTGCTGACAAGTGCAATTTTCGTAATTCGGGTGTGTGTGTACATTGACATATTCCAACTTCGCAGGCCAGGCTATTCTTCCTACGCTCCACGACCCACGCTGCGGCGAAAACCCTGGTTAAGGCTGGTCATGTGACAGCGCAAAAATTTTTAATTAGCGGTTAGTTCATATGCAAGGGAGGGGCGGAAAAGGGCTATCTTTAAAGGCTAGTTTCCACTCAGGAAAATTCTCCTTTGGATCGGAGGGGACGGAAAAGTTTCTTTTGTATAAACGCCGCCTGAGAACTCAGCGACAAAAGAAATTTTACTGTCCATTCCGATCCAAAGGAGATTTTTCCTGAGTGGAAACTAGCCTTAAAACCAGTTACGGGGAATCGAGGAAGGGAACGGGGGACGATAAAACAAGGAATAGGAAAAGCCAGAATCTTTAAAACAAGGAAAGGGAAAAGCCGGAATCTTTAAATCAAGGAATGAGAAAAGCCGGAATCTTAAAAACAAAGAATGGGAAGAGCCGAAATTTTTATAACAGGGAATGAGAAAAGCCGGGATCTTTAAAACAAGGATAGAGAAAAGCCGGAATCTTACGGCTGGAAGTTTGTAACTAAATTAGTTACTCAATTTCCGCGCGAAATACAAAATATGGCAATTTGGCATGGCTATATTTCCGTATTTTACCAATTAAAGTTGTCAAAGATCTTTTCCGTCAGTTCACTCAATTGCTTTCAAAGAAGATGCTGGAAAATTTTGTCAACGGTTATCAGTATGGTAACCGGTGCTCTAATTGGTTTTGGAAAGGCGATCGCCCTTTTTGTGCACTGAAATCCATTCATCCCGTTTCCAGTCCAACGGTCACACTCCATGTCGGATTACTTTATTGTATAATGCATTAAGCTTGCCTCCTCCGCAGGCATCTCTTATGTATTTATATTAGGCATTTATAATTGGCTTTGGTTAGCTTTGTCGGGGAGCGAGAAAAAAAATTGCTGATCTCTCCCACTTTTTCCTCGCCTTCCCCGACACAGCTAACCCAAGCGAAATATAAATGCCTAATATTAATACATAAGATATGCTTGCGGAGGAGGCTAGCATTAAGCATAGTAGAGACTTCTTCTGCTATCTTTCGTTAAGCAATAGGAGGTATAATATCGGGTCCTGTAGCCTTGTTGGGATTTAGCTCTCGTAATGAACCCAAAACGTCAGAACATGTAATCTCTCTAAAGCTGAATAAATTATCGTACCATTTATCTTGAATTTTACTACGCTACTAGTTGTGTGTAGGGTATTGAGCGTTGCATTTCAATACATGAAATCGGTGCTGTTATCAGAAAAATCCATAACTTATCTACTCGTTCACATATATCAAAAGAAGAAGATGGCAGCAGCAATTGAAAATGTAAACATGTCTTAATATGTACCTCTCCAATACCGACATCTCTCTGATATGAACATATCAAGTCAAGTCCGGAATTGCAAAGTTAACCCATCCCCTGCTAATGATGTGATTTATTGCAAGTGCGTGAAGAGATAAACAATTGTGATATCAACAGCCCGTGTAACTCAGGTATATTTACTAGTCAAGGCCCTGTAAAGGAGTTTGTGTGCATTTCATGCAAAACAGGTTATCTCAATTGTTTTAGAGTAAAATGACCATGGCGGTCATAACCGCCATAGCTCTAAATCCTGAATTATCAAAGCTACAGTCTTTCTGAATTGCTTATATGGTTCAGAATGGTTGCTTTTAGGGGTGGTCACTGGAGGGTGAAATTATCATCAGTTTTATATTTTACAAGCAAATTATGTTTACCATTCCAGGTCAACTGCTAATTAGGCATAAAATTACTGATTCACCCGGAAAAGTCTAATTTTTTCTATTTTCTAAAAATGTTCGCCATATTATGAAAAAAATGCTTTTAATATATTTATTATAAATTTCCAAAAAAATAACGATGTTTTGTTGCGATACGACATATTTCATTTCACTTAACCCCCACTAAAACACAATTTCAGCCATATTTTGCAAATTTAATCGCTGTTTTTCGTCGTCCGTCGCAAGCGCCTTCTAAACATGGTACTCTAACACGACTCTAGTGGACTAAAGAATTCTTTTTGCCATTGATTTCATCAATTATGTCGCCATTGCAATGGCATAATCCTCAACAACTCCACCAAGTCCACCTTCGTCACTCAAGCCATTTTCAATATTGTAGTAAATCACATCTGTAAGTCAAAAGCAATTGCTTGTCAATACAAAACAACTTTATACTGAAATATGTAAAGTAGAATGGATATTAGAATAAAAAAAATTAAAAAAAAAATGTTCGTGATATTTGTAGCAATACAATCGACTTGCAAACTTCAACAAATGTTTTAATTCCCATCGACAACTCTGGTGACGGGTTGCAAATTTTAAGGTTGGGAAGGTTTGACTTGGCTTTCTTTGATAATTTTCAACTTGGTGAGTTTTTCTCTCCAAATGTTGCACTTTCTCTTTATGTCATAGATGTTTCAAGATATAAAGTGATTTTTTTTAAAGAGATGAATGAAAGAGTGCAATGGAATAATGGTTTTCAGTCGAGGCCTAAAGAGAAGTCTTTCAGCACTTTTTGTAAATAGTATAGCTAGTAATGGATATTAGAATAAAAACAAATTAAAAAAAAATGTTCGTGATATTTGTAGCAATACAATCGACTTGCAAACTTCAACAAATGTTTTAATTCCCATCGACAACTCTGGTGACGGGTTGCAAAATTTTAAGGTTGGGAAGGTTTGACTTGGCTTTCTTTGATAATTTTCCACTTGGTGAGTTTTTCTCTCCAAATGTTGCACTTTCTCTTCATGTCATAGATGTTTCAAAATATAAAGTGATTTTTTTTATAGAGATGAATGAAAGAGTGCAATGGAATAATGGTTTTCAGTCGAGGCCTAAAGAGAAGTCTTTCAGCACTTTTTGTAAATAGTATAGCTAGTAATTTTCAATAAGTGACCGTAAGTAAGAACGGGTTCAAACGGCTCACTCCTTTCACTTACTTGCGAATGCCACTACAGAGAGAAAGATACATAAATATATGCGAGTGAATAATACTGATTATTACTGAAAATGAAAAAAATGAGGAATGATCTAGCAACGGCTTCAGCCAGTGCTTCTTCTCTCAGCAATAAAAAACTCCATAATTCGAAACTCGCTAAAGTGCAAAATTAATGTTTCGAAGTTTTCTGAGCGTCATTTAGTAATACCAGCAAAGTGGTGTTGAAGGTTTTGAGGTATACGATACTTCATCAAATTTAAATTAAAATTTAAATTACAATTAATTTATCCTACCTTTCATTTTTGCTATCGGAAACTGCAGTAGAACGAGATTGAAGCTATAAACACAAATTGAAAATACCAGTTACGGATTTTTGTTAAGCGTTGCAAAGTATTCTACAAACATCGTGCTTATAAAATGTCTCAATATTTTGAACCATGTTTCATGGTATTTGTTTTCAAGAAATAATAGATGGACAGAAGAAACAAAAATGAGGCTCACATCAAATCTCATAGTTGGAGAAAGAATAAAATTAGACCTCTAGATGTCACCCAACCAGGTTGATCTTTTTTGTTATTTTCGGAATAATTTTATTCATAAAAATTTTATCATGTTCGCTCTCTGTTGTCATTTCCTACCATCTGTTGAGACCTCTGTGCCGCTAGGCAAGCTACAGCGAAAGAGCACTGGCTTCCACTGTGATATCTTATCTGTGAAGTCTTATCAGTGCCCGTTTCGTTGAAGAAACGATGAACCAAGATTCAACTTCGCGTCATAAAATCTTTGAAACATCAGCCCGACTTTCTTCATATTTCAACTGAAGGCATTTCCGTGAAGTACTTTAGATAAAAAAGTCATTTATATCCGGATTGGGTTCCTCCTCCAGGGCAAGAGTCGTGCATTGACCACGTGATAACGAAACATTCTGAGCTCATCAGTGAAGGATGAACAATTGTAAAGGTTTTATTGCAACTCATAAGAATTACCAAAGGATATATTTTGTAAAATCTATTATATTACGAGCGTCTTTCCTTAAGTCTAGCGACCTACATTGTTCCGGTACCGCATGAGAAACTCTAGCTCGAATCCTCTTGATCTGACGTATTCTTTGTAACCAATTACAGCCTAGGTATCTGTAGTTTTCTTCTGATTTTGGTGAATAACTGACGCAATCTTAAAAAGAAAAACATTCGTATACCGTCAATATCACATCCGGACATTTAAATTACCCTAAGTTACTGACCAAATTTATTTAACATGCATTGCAATATGACGAACCAACTTCGACAGGTTTTTATCGGAAATAACTCTAGGGCCATAATTTGTATTGTTTAGAATATCCCTGAGTTCATCTTTAACGTTCAAACACACGATATTACTGTCGTTATCAATGGAAATGTCAAATACGCTCCTAAGAGCTTTCACTAGAAGAATATTAAAACTTGGTCGCTCTTGCAAATATATTTTGTTGTTTAAGCATGAATACGCTGGGCATACAGTGTATGCCAATTTAAACAATGATACTGAAAGAATTTTCCTTACCTGACTAATTGAGGCCTCGTTTTTGTTTCTCTTAAGCTCAACTTTTAAAACCTCAGGCTCCGTGCCCTTCTGCAGTGAATCATCTCACACAAACACTTTTCCTGCCGAAAAATATGCGCATGACATGTTCGAAGTTGCCCGCTTGTTGACTGTAACCGTGATCAACACATTGCCAAGCAACCAACTTCTTGACGCTCCATTGCGCAGGAGTCGTTCAACAACTGCAGCTCTATAAAAACAACAAAATAGTCATCTTCCCTGAAACACAGTGCAGAAAAATACGAAACCAACATACAGACCTTTTTGGTTGGGTCAAATAAGAAGAAAATGTATATTTGACCATCATATCACCCACGATTTCCATCATCTCTGAACTAAGTGTGTTGCTTGAGTCTTCCTTTGATTTCTCAAGGGAGTTTGGGAGTGAATGGAATTTGGTGGGGGGATTAGTGACTAAGGGTATGGGTTTGCAGCATCTGAAGATATATCTGCGTTGTTAAGACTCTAAAGGAATACAAGGACAAATGATTGAAAACGAGCTTGCATATAAGCAAAATTATGTAACATGAAATGGACAAGTTTATGTAACAACACTGCCTAAGCTGTATAAAGTTTAAACACCACTTCTTAATATCTATTGAAAATTTAGCAAGCAATCTCCGTGGCCATAGAATGACATGTGGACTTACTTTTGTAATCAATGGCACGAATTGTTTTCTTAACAACAGTGGACAGTTGACAAACCAGGATGAAATGACATTATCAGCAAGAGTTACCGTGTATTGAGAGTATCTAAGGTGAAACATATCAGTTCGTTTATATTTTATTCAATTTCACAAAACCAATAATAAAAAGTTTGAGATGTTATCGCGTTAAACAAACCTCGATGATGCTGTGTGAGGCAAACATATTCCAATGACTTGTTTCAAATGGATCGCTGTGAATTTTTTGTACTAATCACGAAGCTTTGACAATGCTATTTAAACGTTTTAAAAGAATGTTAGCAACTTTTCGTCGAATACGATTGAGTGTTTATTACACCTAGCTCTCCTTAGGGGGTACATTGATATTTCATAAAAGATTTCTTAATTTACGTAACTTCAAGAAACATACCAGAGAGAAATTCTAACAGTGGTATGACAACTTGAGGCGTTGGCGAAAGTTTAGTAAACTTTTCCAGATATGTTAGGAGCAGCCTAAGGACAAAAAATTTAGAAATTATTACCCAAATAATCTTGTGAAGGAGTATCTCGCATAACAAGAGACGTTACATTTAGGCTGGAGTTTATTGAAAAACATTTTTGTAAATTCACTGAGCACATTATCAAGGCACGATTTCAAATATCTCCAAAGTAATAAACTTCAAAAACGCTGCAATTACTTAAATCAACTTCATTTTTTACAAAGTGCTAATGGACATAAAAAACGTCTCAAATTCCAGACAATCTTAAGTAGCCATACCTTGCCATAACTGAAGACATTTCTAACATACATATGGTGAGACAAGATACGCTTAACGTCGTGGAATGAGCAACCAAACCAATCTCCAAAGTACGCATCAGACAAAACTAGACGAAATATACAACAACGTTTAAGCGAGAACAGACAACCGCTGAAAATAAAGTGAAGCAGGTTCTTACCTGTTCATCTTGCCCAATAAAAATGTGGTACGTACACAGTTCTGTTAATACCTGCACATGTTACAATAAAATATCCAATTAAATCATTAGTATAGTATGATATAATTATGGTATAAATTGGTTATGCTATGGTATGGTGTGATATAATTATGGTATGATATGGTTATCGTATGGCATGATTTGGTCATGGTATGGTATGGTGTGATATAATTTTGGGATTATATGGTTATCGTATGGTATGATATGGTTATCGTATGGTATGATTTGGTTATGGTTAGTTATGGTATGATATGATTATATGATATGATTATATGATATGATTATATGATATGATGTGGTATGGTTATGGTTATGGTATGGTATGGTTTTGGTATAGTTATGGTAAGATATTATGATAGATGCAAAAAACTGAATGATAAGAACCGTACTGGAAAAATTCTAGCGTACAAATGAGGTCGGCGCATATCATGAGGAACGCGAAATAATCCAGGGAGAAAATCATAATTTCAAACCTGAATGCAAAGTAAAATTTTTAGTTCATGATTTTGGTGTGAAAAGTGCACAACTTTACATCCCTTACCATTTTAGATAACACTGTACATATTGAACGTAAGTAGTGCTTTCGAGAATGTATCAAGTTTTTATCTTGCAGTGCCTCCGGAAAGTTTCTCAGAACAACATCCAACACCTCCCATTCCAATTTCTAGAAAATGAAGAAAGTTGAACTTCAATCGAAACTTAATGCCAGATGATATATTATGATAGAAAAGTTTACCTGTTGTAAGCACACAGGAATAACATTCATCGCCTCGCTGTAAGGCAGTGAAACAATCCCGGTTGTCTTATCTTCTGCAGAACTAAAACAAAAATGAGAATGTATTACACTAACAAGAAAAGGAATTTTGGAAGCAGAATAGCTGACATGTCTTGCACTATCATCATTAACCAACGTTTTCCTTTCAGAACAATTAACATACGAAGTGAATTTGACTTTTCCACTTTTGTCTTGCACAAGGCCTTGACGTTGTCAGCTCGCAGACTGAGAAAACATTGAAGAATCTTTACAAAAAAACAATGTAAGACATCATAGAAAAATCGCAAGAAATAACATTGAATTTGGCTTACCACAAGTCGTATCTCCGATGCAATAGACGTCCGATAGCCATTGTCATAATGAGTTTTTATTTGGTACACTAATATATTGAATATTCGTTCTGCAATTACATAATAGGAAAGGGAGAATAAAAAAAAATATTTTATATAACATCAGTGTAAAATGAATGATGGAACTGTACAGCAAAATATGGTGTAGGCATAACACGTGGCCCTGCGAAGTAGTTGGCACTAAGAACCATGCTGTCATACCTGCCATCACCAGATATCATCAGATAATCTTGGTTTTTTAATGTTGAAAATAATCCGTTTTGATACTTTTTCCTATGAAGATATATCACAGGGAATATTTTTTTCCTACAATTATTATATACAAGTACTATAATATCTAATTCCCGTCTGGTCCCTATTAGGCTATTACTCCTGACAATATTGTCGCACAGAAGAAAAACATTAAATATCTCAGCAAGTATTTGGGCTAAAGACCCCGGAATACCAGTAAACGATAGCGGTTAAAACGATTCTTTGAATAGTATATTCCAACCAGCATATAGTTATAACCTGCACTTGTATTATACGTGAAAATAAGAATTAAAATAATAGCTTGCTTTGTTATCTGAAATTACTCACCCATTGCAAGATATATTTTGGAAATTCCATATTTTTTCGCTTTTTTGGTCTCTGTTGTCTTCAAAATGTCTAGAATTTGACATGTTATCATTCTGTTTTAATTCTGAGTAATTCTTGGTGTAGTATGTGCAAAATAATCAAAGAAAGAGCATTTTATAAGTTCTAAGCGATAATCATTGCTAATCACGTGCTTAAGGCAAGCTCGAATCGGACCTAGGTCAGATTTTCGGCTTTTGGCCCGAAATATTTATTATTGTGAAATATTATTGCCGGTGATGCGATATATCATATCATCAGGTATGTTTAAATAAAAAATGGGCAAAAATCTTCTAAAGGCTTGATTTTGACGCTAAAGATATCAAAATAATCCTGAATATGTGAGCTAAACCACTGCAACCGGTTTTCGTTTGCATTCGGGCAATATCCAAAGAATTAGGCCGCTTTGATGTGTAATATTGAATATATACAACACGTGAATATCGTAGCTGTGAATAGCTATGTATGCATAGCGGTAAAACGCCGTATTTCCACTGGAATTTGCAATATTTAGCCTTGAAATTTACTACATTTGCGAATTTGTCAGTTTGCTATATTTACTATTATTCCATGCCATGCCCAATTCTACAAATATTCTGAAAGGTTCAGTAGTTAAATGTACCACAGAATTCAAGTGCTACAACAGTTTGAAAGATTTACTTGCCTTTTAAATTCCGACTTTCCTGTTCGATGGGGTTCTAAAGCTGGTAGGGGAATAAAGCCTTTTAATAATGATTGAACTGTAATTTCTTGTGAACTTCATGAGAGAAATAATCGAACAAATACACTCATACTGTGATACATTGGCTTGGAATATGCTCCAAAACGTGTGAAATCGAACATTTGTTGTGCAATCACCTTGCAAATATCAAAGAAACGGTATCAAATTTTGAATATAGATTAACCAATCTGATTGGTTTTTATTGAACCAATCGTGGAGTACAAAATTTGACCAATGACAAATTGACCTGTGTACAGAAATAACCAATCAAGTTGTCTTAATTTTGCTGAATTATGCAAGAGCCTACAGGCTATAAAACAGAGCCGTCTGCGACCGTTTTTCTCAGGTAAGTGAGTTCTTTCTTTAGGTAGGATCAAGGTATGTATAATTAATTTTTTAAATAGAAGTAGACCCCGTGGCCCCGCTGTTAGCTAAGAATCTCTGTCCCCGTATCTGGAAACACGGCTCACTGCTTGTCTAACTGTGTTTTGCTTTTCGTTTTCTAGGGAGCTACTAATAATTTTTTTTTGTGTTTTTCAGACAAAGACGATCGTAGTTTAGTTTCAGTATCCAACCCTAAGAAGCCACCCCATATCCATTCCGTCAGTTAAACCCCAGCCAGCAATTGCCTTCATGCTAATTGTGATGCTTCATTTTCTAGGAACAACTCACCATATTTTTTGTCGTTTCAGCTACAGAGTTAGTGGGTTGTGGGTTGTTGGATGTTGTGTCGTCGGTTGTGTGTTTTGTGTTGTGTTGTGTTGTACTGTCTTGTCCTCTACGTTTCGTATTGTCTGCCAGTCGGTTTGGGAGAAGCCCTGTAGCTCTCTCTTTTTCCTGGCCACACAAAGAACACATTTTGCGGATACTCCTTTTTAGGAGTTCATGGGTTCGAATCCCATGAATGTGTCAATTTTGCGCTGATATCTAATGTGGTCCGTCTCAAATACAAAAGCACAACATCCAACGGACAATCTGCATCCTTTCATCACACCAACTACAAGTGTTGTCCTCATACAACAGAATGGAACTTCCAACGGAGCAAAGAGTAACCAATACGCAAGACGAAGTTCTTGTACCTTCTCAAACAGGACAGAATGCGGCACTTGTTAATGAAGTATTCTCGATGTTTAAGGGATCCTCTCAGTTAGACGTCCGATCAGAGGATATTTCAAAGTGGTAAGCTCATTTAAACTTGTGATTACTCTGCGAATACTTCACCCATTTTAATAAATATGAGACCACTAAACTCATTGCTGTCCGGTCGTAAACGGCGCACACAGATAATTTCGGTTTTATCTGGAAGTGTTTTATCAATTCAACTAGAAATTGTATTATCTTAAAGAAAAAACATTTACCTATTTGTATAACTTTAGTTCATTTCAAAAGCTTTCCTATAAGCCAAGATATTTATTGCAGAACTTGTACTTTTTAAATTGAATGTTAGAGAAGCAAAAATACGCAAAGCCTTCCAAAAATCTCGCCTAAAAACCTCCAAATATTTGTAGCTTACATTGGGATCAATATTTTCATATATTTTACTCGAAATACAGTTGCTTTGGCGATTTGTAGTGATATTTCCAACTAATGTGTTTACAAACGGAAACCCGAAATTGTACATATAATTATCACCATATTAGCGAAAATTTGACAATTATGACCTCTAGGGAAAATTTTACCCACAAATCGATTTCTGGGCTTATTTTACCCCCACGGGGTAGGCAACATTACGTTTTTGACACCTCTAACCTCACGCGACAACCACTTGTGCATGCGGCTGAGCAACACCTCGCTATACACAATAACAAATAAAAAAATCTATATTTTTCGAGTTTTTCTGCCCATCCTGACTTAAATCCTATCAGAAAAGATAACTAATGCCTTTACAGTTTATATGTAACGGTTAAAAGACGACAGGATAAAAAATAACGAAGAAAATAACGAAATTCCAAAGGCGAGTTATATTTCCATTTTGTAATCCTGTTTAATTTGATATGATTTTTAGAGTTGCACTGCAGTGTCAGGTTAACAGCAGTATTGATTAATTTCTTGATTAGAAATTTTCGAGCTATATTTTGGTGGTATTTTTGTGCTTTTTAAATTAAACGGATTAATTTCAACATTAAAAAACCAAGATGATTTCATGATATCTGGTGATGGAAGCATGACAGCATGGGTCATAGCGCTAAGTATTATGCGTACACAATATTTCACTGGTGTTATAAAAAATAGATTTTTTTTCTCCCTTTCCTATTATGTAATTGCATTTACCAATATATATGTAACTGTCAGGGGTTGGGGGTATTATGTGAATATGAAAGAAAACAACCTGCATTTTGTTCTGTATATTCTTGTGTTATAGAAGTCAAAAATACATGCTGTTACTATACTGTATAGGCCCTTGTGATTCATATACAATTATAGTTTCAATTGTGTGATAGTTATGTTCTTGTAATCTCAATTGTAGATTCTATGGCATATAGAGTCGAATTGGTACGGCAAAATATCTTTGAGAATTGAAGTTTATGGCGGTTCTTCAGGTATGTTCTGGCAATTCACTGAAATACTATTTGTTCGCTAAGGAATGTTGTCCCATGGTAGCGGTACGCATGAACCTGGGATATCACAATGCTGATAACCTCACAACCCTGGACAATGATATAATAATTTACTTGTTCCTTGTGTTTCAATTTTAGATCAAATAAAGTTTGGCAACCCAGGAGTTGCTAACAATTATTACCTTTCTCTTATCACTGACTACACCTCCATCCATCGCTGTGCCATACATGGATTTGATGGACTGACATACCAAGCAAGGTAAATATTGCAGGCTACATGGTATATGTTCAGTTTATTATTATGTCATATTAGGACTGTTGGACATTATTTTTTTATTCAGTAATTCCCCTATATGGGAATGTGATAAAATTCGATGTTAACCCCCAAGTAAAGATTTCACAAAATCAATGGAAATAACGCTGTACCTCGACTGGTTTCAATTCTGGAGGAGCCGTGTATGGCAAAATTATATGCATTATCATTTCATTTTTGTTGATGATTGTTCGATGGTGTTTTGGTGCCAGAAGATAATTGATACTAATTATTGGCCCACGTACTGAAGACACATAACATCCCAGATAATAGCAACAAGTGTTGGGAATGCGGATAAGTCGACAGGACATGGTCGCTTAAATGAGGCAGCTTCCTGGTCTGCACGGAAAAATAACCAGGACCAAATGCGTTCGGCAAGAAAGATGTTTGTCGGAGCGATTTCACTCAAAGTCGTCGTGATTATAATTAGTGGGTGAAGACCTATTCTGTGTCCTGTAGTTCCGACGGGCAAAAATTCGATCATTACAAAATAAATGGACTAGTCAGGGTTAGCTGGATTAATAAGCAAGGCTTCTACAGATTACCCTGTCACGTTATATGCATCACATCATTTCCATGCGGTCATATATAACTTTTAATGTGTGATTAAGATTAATTGTTTAACAAATTATTCATTTCATTAGAGACTCGCTGGTGGAAAATGTCCTATCACCAACTGTAACCGCGCTTTACATCCGCATTCATCCAAAGACATGGTACGCAACATATCTTTGAGAATTGAAGTTTATAGCTGTTTTTCAGGTATGTTCTAGCAATTCACTGAAATACTATTTGTTCACTAAGAATGAGAAATGACTGAGAGATCCATCTGACTGAAATATATAGCGAAAATTTTTCAATAAATGGCTTATGTAAGAGCGAGTTTTTGATTTAGAAATAAATTCTTTACACCCTACCAGCGGGTTTGTCAGGTTTTTTACTAACTTAGGTGCATTGGAATACAAGTAAAAATAAGGCGTGTTTTAGAAGTTATACCTGGACGAGGAATCCAGCATATCATTATGAGGAACAAAGCTATTATAGCGGTATATACTCAGGGCTATCACAATCAAGTTTAGTGTTATCGCTTTATTTCAATGTTTGCTGCACGGTCGGATTCTCACAATTAAAAGAAAATCAAGCGAAAAGTTTCACACGTACAAAAGTATAGGTATGGAACTGGGGCCGGTTGTTCGAAAGATGGATAACTTATCCAACGGATAAGTCCTATCCAACGGATAAATCTGGATAGTTATCCATTGGATAAAAACGCGTTGCAGGAAGCGTGGATAGTGAAGTGATAGCTACCCAATAGATAAGTTAAAATTTACCAGAAGAAAACAGTATTATTCTGAAATTTCGTACCACAACGTCAGCTGTTGCTAAGCATTTACAACATTGAATTCATAATCATTACGAATGCTCGAGTATAGTTACTGAATGGAAAAGGCTTGAACAAGTGATTTGCTCGAACTTTGCACTTCACATCATAGTGATTTTATTAATTAAACACATTGCAATTTTATTCCTTGACCTTGCAACGCTTTGCCTTTCGGTCCAATAGCAAATTTAGAAACACTATTTTAATGTTCGTGAATGAAATTACTTAGATATTAGCAAGTTTCCTTGGAATAGGTTGAATCTTTCTTTGCATATTCGCGTTTATAAACTGATTAGAAGCGTATAGTAAATTTACCACCTGTTATAAATGCGAGGATGTCCAAAAAATCGCCGGTCGAACGGAATGTGTAGGCAACGTGAAACGCTGCTGCGACAAATTGCACTTCGAAAACATTTTTAATATATAGTGAATACAATCATGATGTGTATTAGTTTGTTGAAACACAGTAAGAGGAATATTGCATTTTTGTCCTATTTTATATAAATGTTTACAGTGTTACCTTGTATCTTTGAATTTATCCACTAGATAGTGGATTTAAACCACCTCCGGACCTTGGATAAATTTATCCGGTAGATAGCGATTTTTATCCTCTGGATAAAGTTATACAAGCTTCGTGCAACCCAAATCACACGCTGGATAAAACTTATCCGTTGGATAGTGAGTTATCCGTTGGATAGCGACTTTTCCACCTTTCGAACAACCGGCCCCTGTTCTTTTATTTATCGGAATAACTAGTGATGTGATCTTACATGAAGCATTTTCAGTCATGCTGCTAAATTGTCGTGCTAGCTACGCCACTGAGTAATTTATTTGCTCGCAGAGCCTCGTCTGCTGAACGTGACCGTCGGCCAGTCTTCACCATGTACGGTGACAGTTATTTTCTGCCTTTTAACTTGCCGACATGCAATGTTTCATTGCACGGTGAGTTTTCAACTTTACTGAAGGCGCTACTATACAATATGCAATTTTCCTTACAACTTGCAATGCAATTATAATTCCGAAGGATGTTAATTTGTAAAGAGTGTTCGAAATACTAAGGAAACGTTAGCAGATCGTAATAGATGTTCGTATTTGACAACTTTAGATGCCTCAGGAGTAGAATGGTTTTGCAATTTGCAAGGAAAGTTGCGTAGTGTAACAGCGCCTTGAGATTGTTTCGGAAAGCTGGTTAAATTTCGATGTAACTTGCAAACATGTAATGTTTCATTGCAATTGCGAGTTGAAAATAAGGGTCATTGGACGGAAGAACGGGACAAGTATCGTAGTTTTCAACATACCTTTTATAATATAGACATTGATCTTCCATCCACGGTCGGTTTTATCATTTTTTCTGCTTTTTCTATCATTTCTTTATCCTACAAAAGACAAAAAAAACTTGTTAAATCGTGGATCAATCTAACACTTTTAAAAGCTTTCTCTCCTAACAGAACTAATTTTATTTATACCGTATAGTTCTATCAGTTCTAAATTGTCCTTTATGGAGGTCCAGTAGGGGTCATCCCGTATTGATGCAGTGTTACTACAGGAGGAAACCTGAACTAAACTGACTTTATTTATGCTGGATAGCTGTATCAGTTCTAAACTTCAACCAAACTAATTCTAACAATTCGAAAAAGCTGGGACTTCAGACGAAAAAGGTCAGCCGATTTTGAAAAATCTTAGATGCGGGGTTTTATAAGGCGGTTAGTAATTTCATCATCACCTTCATCCAAGGATGTTCCAGAGCTTCTGAAACCGTGATGCATTTTCTGTGACCAACAGTAAGCAGTTTTGTTATAAGATCCTTAGCTTCACTGCTAACATTCTTCCAGAGGTTGTTCGGAAATTTATACGACCCTTCTTTGACTTGTTTCTCCAATGGGTTATTTGCCTGCTTTGAAAATAAAGAAGATCCGGAAAGTCTAAAAGACGTTAACTTTTCAGTGACGTACTCCAATTTTGAAATGAGGTTAAGCTACCTCCAGCTTCATTACAAATCGTGTTCACTACGTGAATTTGAGTAAACTGAAGTATATGGCATACCAAACATATAGTATAACTCCCAGGCTCCAGCAGTCACACGATTTCTTGTAGGATCGTTCTTCAGGCTACGGGATTAACATTTTGGTAGCGAGGTAAATTGGTGTACCACAGAGTGTTTCCATATAGGAATTCTGATCTAAAAAATTAATTGTTATCATTGAGATCTGTAACAATGAGAAATAACTGAACCTAAAACGTTTGCAGAATGCGCTCTGCTTTCGTAAAACGAAATCACGGACAAAACTCGGAATTGAGATTATAGTGACTTGCAGGATTTGCTGGCAATGGTCACATCGAATGGTTTCTTCAAAGACAATTTAAAGGGCAATTTAAACACAAGTTCAATACACAACCGACACAAACCTTTATAAACGTTTCATCATACGAGGAACACAATAAAACATTTTCTGGCTAAAGAAGAAAAAGTTAAATTATGGTCGTTAAAGTTTAGGATATAAAGACAGTATTGATAAATAAATTAGGGCGTGCTTACCTTCCAATCCCTGTTAGTGATGCCATTTTCATGTAAATGCTAAAAATACGAAACAGTATGAATAAAGTTAGTTTAGTTCAGGCTCCTGCAGTAACACTGGATCAATAACAGATGATCCTTAGCTTGGTGTCATTAAAAGCTCCAATCTCTTCGTGATATTTTCCATAAACTTTAGTCATCGCCTGTGAATGAAATATTCCAATTTGTTTAATTCATTCTTCGAAGGCTACACATGGCTACATTCCCGCTAAACGACATCCTCACCTGAAGGCACATTGCTTTCATAGTTGGTTTAGTTGTCAATAGGAATCAGTGATACAGATCGTTAGACAACTCGAGCCTGAAAACAAAATAGAAAAGTCGATCGAATCTTGAATGGTTTCATCCATGATTCTATACTTCTCTACTACATTCTGCAGGACAAATAACATTACGTGAACTGTGCAGCAATATAGAGAATAGGGGGAAGCCAGACAGAAAAGCACATGGAAAGTAGTTTGAATATTTGCAAACCCTGACAGATAAATGTCGTGGACTCACACATTTGTTATCGGCGTCTCCTCGTCGTTTTGTTCCAACAAGACTCTCAAATAATAGTCACCTGATAGCAGAGATACGTTACTGAGTTTGATTCCTATCGAGGAATAAGGGGGGGACGCTTTATGAAGAACTGTTAAAAAGCTAGAGCAGTTAGGCTTATCACTAACCTATTTCAGCTCATCAGCTAAACATTCATACAGGACTTCAAACTAAAGGTGATTCCAAAAGACAATGTAGTTTCCACTCAGATCTTTTTCATTGCAAATGCGTGCAAATCAGATTCGAGTGCCCCAGAAGTTCCTCTCGCGTCTGTCACATTGAAAACATAAGAAATTGTTTCATACTCTTTTACGAGAACAGTTTAGAGAAAGAG